>NC_064414.1:50707500-50887500 GCF_023375975.1 Astyanax mexicanus
AGCAGAGCCCGGTGCTGCCCGGCCCGCGCCTGGCCTCACCAGCGTTCCTGTCAACAGCCCGCGAGCACGGCTAAAAGTATCACTGCTGGAAGTGTGTCAGAGCTCTGACTGACGGAGCCGAGCGGCGCGGAGCCGAGAGATCTGACGCCAGGTTATGAATTTATCCTACACTCTACAGCCCCTACAGTTAAACACTGCTGTACTGACAGATCCTCTCCACAGAGCCACCGCCTCACGCTTCATTACTAACAGCCAGAACCTGCAGGATTACATAATATAAGCAATGCAGCACTAGAGTGGGAGGAGCTACACATTAACTAGTGTTGGTTTCACAGTTCCCTGCTCACTGGGCCCTATTTTAGTGATCTATTTTAGCGAAACACGCAAAAGGCATGTACTAATTCTCTGAATTAATCATGGGTGTGATTAGGTTTGGGACGTAATGAGGCTTTAAGAGGCAGGTGAGCTCTGACTTTGGCGCGTTTGTATCTTAACAGCACAGCTTCTCAGCAGAGGATACTGACCTGTGCATTTACACTGTGAAGATACACCAGCAGCTCATTTAAGGGAACAGCAATGTTATTTTATTCTTTATTCTGTCTGTTGTTGAGTTAAAAGAGTTAAAACTAAAACTGATGATTGACTGTTGTCAGGGTTTTAATCAGTCAGTGGAGCTCCTGTGTTTTCCATCACCAAAATATATAGAAACACACCAGAAATTTACCTGAAACACCTCACTTTCAAACCACCACACCCATCAGTGTAGATATATTCCTAAATTCTGAAGCCACATGTACAAGGCGTGAAAATAGACTGTTTTTAGGGGTGTAAGATAGCAAAGGGCATCTGCTTTTTAATTTTCTTTTATTTTTTTACAATTTTTTTCATTTTTTTTTCACTGTATTTTGTATAAATAAATGCTCCATATAAATGCACTTTTCTAAATTAACTTTCATTAAAGGTAATTGGCTTCCTCTTTTTCTGTATTTTCTGTATTTTCTTGGTGTTTTTAAAAAAAAAAAAACACCAATGTTGGTTGCCATGTTGGTTCTGCTCATTATCTCTTATTGTTCATATCAGTTATGACCCAATTCTCATGCTAAAAATGTGTCTAATTTTGGACACATTTCCTATTTCACAAATACAGTCTTTTTTCTACATAGTAAATGGATACTGAAGTGATCCAGACTGTGAAGGAACACATAAGGAATCATGTAGTAACTTAAAAGTTTAAAACAAACCAAAATACTCTGTGAAGAAGCATTTAGATGCTCTTATCTGGCTAGCTGTTAACTTGTGGTTTCTAAGGTTGGTAACTCCTGTACAACAGAGGCAACTCTTGCTCTTGGTCCTGATGAGTGCCACTTTAATCATCATGTTCTTGAAATTCTTATTTATGGAATGATAGGATTGACCTGCATTTATTTTATTTACCTAGTTGATTAGCCATAACCTGGATTAGATCATTACTTAAATATTCACTATTCACTGTATACCTGTAACTCTACCTCTTCACTACTTTACTTTAACTGATGCTCTCAAACACTTTATTAAGAGGCAAGAAATTCAAGTAATTAACTCTTGATGAGTTCAGCACAGCTGTTAACTGAAAGCCTGAATTGCAGGTGACTCTACCTCATAAAGCTGACTGAGAAAATCCAGCAGAGATGTGCTGAACTGTCTGATCTAAGCAAGAGGTGCTACTTTTTGAAGAATGTAAAATATAAAACATATTCTGGTTTGTTTAACACGTTTTTGTTTATTCAATTATTCCATACATTTTTCTTCATAGTTTGGATGACTTTATTAAATCAAAGTATAATTTGTAATACGTTACTGCTTTAATTTAATGTAGTATATCTTTAAGTTAATCAGTGTAGTTTGGATATAAATTATTCATTGGTGAAACTGAGTGACCTTCACTATTAGTCTGTGATTTTATTTGATTGAATTTAGCGCTCTCAGAACTTCTATTTCTTCTATCAGGTCGATTTTGTTCGGCGAGGTTAATTAATAAGAATTATGTCTTCTCTGCACTTGTGGCACCGACAGCACGATCCAGCCTCTACTGGAGGAGCCGACAGCACACCACAAGACCTCGTCTGACCCAGAGTTCACCGTCAGGGCGAGGCCTGTGATTGGTTATCGCATATTGTTGCTGTCACAAGAATTTTCATGTCAGACGAGCTGGATTATTTTTCCCCACATAAACTGAGAGCTGTCTGCAGGGTTTTCTGCAGCTCAGGAAGATGAAACTCGCAGCCGTGAATACCTCAGCAGCCACTGTGCACATAATTAGGCCATCAGGACTCGAGCAGATCTGAGTTGAGTTGAGTTGAGTTGAGTTGAGTGGAGGAGCAGTCTCAGTGCTGCACTGTTTGTGTGTTTACTGATGACAGTAATGTTGTCAAACAACAGTGATAGTGATCTCTGTAATTCATTTTCCACTAGAAGTCTGTGGTGTTAGTTTACATATGTGTTAATAAGCTGCGTGTATAAACAACACCTATAAATCTGCACGCTAACTCTACAGCACACCTTCACAATCAACCTGTCTGTCTGTCTGTCTGTCTGTCTATCTATCCATCCATCCATCCATTTATCCATCCATCAAGCCATCTGCCTCTCTCTCTATCCCTCAATCTTTGACTGTCTGTCTATTAATCCATTTATCTATCTATCTCTCTATCCATCCATCCATCCATCCATCTATTGGACCTGTCTGTCTGTCTGTCTAATAAAGTACCCACCTATCTATCTATCTGTCTGTCTGTCTGTCTGTATTTTCTCTATTTCACTCTTGCTCTACCTCTCTGTCTGTCTTTCTTCCAGCCTGTCTGTCTGTCTATCTACCTTCTCATTATCTCTCTCTTGCTCTATCTTTCTGTCTGTCTCTCTGTCTGTCTGTCTGTCTGTCTATCCATCCATCCATCCATCCATGCGTCTGTCTGTCTGTCTGTCTATCTGACTCTCTCTCTATCTCTTAATCTTTGACTATCTATCTATCTATCTATCTATCTATCTATCTATCTATCTATCTATCTATCTATCTATCTATCTATCTATCTATCTATCTATCTATCTATTGGACCTTCTGTCTATCTGTCTGTCTAATAAAGGATCCACCTGTATGTCTGTCTATCTTTCTTCTAGCATGTCCATCTTTCTGCCTCTATCTATCTCTCTCTCTCTCGCTCTATCTTTCTGTGTGTCTCTTTTTCTCTCTTTATCTTTCTCTTGCTCAATTTTTTCTGTCTGTCTGTCTCTTTTCCAGTCTATCTATCTATCTATCTATCTGTCGGTCTGTCTGTCTGTCTGTCTGTGTGCATAATAAAGTACCCATCTGTCTGCCTATCTGCTCTCTCTATCTCTCTTGCTCTATCTTTTTGTCTTTCTCTCCTCCAGCCTGTCTGTCTGTCCGTCTATCTGCCTTCTCTCTGTCTCTTTCTTGCTCTATGTTTCTTTCTTTCTTTCTTTCTTTCTTTCTTTCTTTCTTTCTTTCTTTCTTTCTTTCTACCCAGGTCCTTTCTCTCTATCCATCTAATCATCCACCTGCATGTCTGTCTGATGGTCTGTCTGTCTACATATCTACCTACCTCTCTATCAATTTCCACCTGTTACACCTAAACCTTAGATCTTTAAAATGGAAACTTTACAGATCCATACATCCATCCATCCATCCATTCATCATCCATCCATCCATCCATCCATCATCCATCATCCATCATCCATCCGTCCATCTACCTTTATATTAACCTACCTACCCATCTATGAATTCCCTAAACTCAACTCAAATGAATAAGAATGATTCCTGATTAAACACAGACTGAATTCAGTATTAAAATTATGATAAATACACCAAATAAAGAAGATATAACACAAGCAACACAAGGTAAAGACTGTCCTTTGAAGCTGAGCTCTGCGCTACAGTGTATTTGTCCTGTTAAATCAGTGAATTTAGCGGGTTGCTAGTGATAACAGGATGTGAGGGGGATGGAGGTTTACATTTCAGAAGAAGACTCCAGATCAGAGCTCCAGCAGTGTGTGAAAATTACAGCCAGGCTTATGCTCATACGCCTCGAGTGACACCGCTATTATCGTACGTGTAAAAACACCAGCCTCTTTCTTCCACGACGCGGAGCAGCTCCGCAGGATTCCTGACAAACTTCTTCAGCTAACTGGCAAAGCTTTTGTCAGGGACTAATTAAGTAATTAATGCTAAATTAATTTACTTCACAGCAAGCGCGAGTCTTGGTGCCAGGTCTCTTTCTGAGCGCTCTTCTTCTCCTAGTGAGCCTCAGGATGCGGGAAGTACCAACAGCCGTTTTTGGGGCACGAAGATGCAAATATCCCCAAAAAAATTCACTTTTATTTGTGTGAAGAATCAGAGATGTTGGAGGAGACAGGCCGCTGACTGCAGTATGAATGGTATAGGTATATTCGGGTATATTTAAATGACACAGGCAGAAAATAGACCGTTTACTGGGTGTAAGATAGCAATGAGCATCCCGACTCGCCTTGCACAAGGTGTAAGACATCCAAAAAGAGTCCAAAATGTATATTAGTGATAATAACTATGTTGAATAAGAATAATAAAAAGCTTTAAAAACATATACATTATATATAACCGTATTTCTCACAATATAAGGTCCACAGGATTATAAGTCACACTAGCCATGAACGTCTATTTTCTGGTCTATTTTCATACCCAATCACACTGGATTATAAGGCGCATTATGTGCCAGTAGTAAGGAACAAGGGTGTGGCCATGTTTTCTTTCTAATTCAGCAGGTTTTGCCGCAGGGTGGTTGTGGTGTTAACTAAAGCTAAGTTAAGTAAACTAAATAGAAACTTAAAATTGTAACTAAAACAGATAGATTCCCAAATTTCTCCAGGACTAAGGCTGGAGAATTAGAATTAGCATTAGCGGCTAATTGCTAATGCTAGTGGTTAGCAGCTAATGCTGTCTGACAGCACTACACAGAGGAACCCTGAGTGTTCCAGTAAGCCAGGGCGATATTAGCTAGTGGTTCCACATGGTTTGTTTTAGTATGGTTAAGGCATTAGAAAGAAGAAAGAGCTAGCACGGATAGTGGCTAATGCTAATGCTGCTCCAGCAGTCCTAGCTGGGTTTAGCAGCAGGCTACAAGCTGATAATACTCACCTAAATGGCAAAAGAGCTACAAGCTGATAAATCTCACCTAAATGGCAAAAGAGCTAGCACTTAGCACGGTTAGCGGCTAATGCTAATACTGCTCCAGCAGTCCTAGCTGGGTTTAGTAGAAGGCTACAGGCCAATAATACTCACATTAATGGCAAAAGAGCTACAGGCTAATAATTCTCACCACTAAACGGCAAAAGAGCTAATGCTTAGCGAGGTTAGCAGCTAATGCTAACACTGCTCCAGCCTCAGTGCTTCGGGCTAAATGGAACTCCTGTATAACACTGCACTTCAGTGGACCTGACTGGTAGAATTCATACATAAAGCGCAACGGATTATAATGATTTTTGGGCAAACAAATGGATTTTAAGTGTGTCTTATAGTGCAGAAAATACGGTAATAACAATAATTTCATCATTTTCATAATGTTACACTTTAAAAACTTTATAGTGAGCAAATGAACACGCAAATAAGAGCCTAGATTTACACTACAAGACAAAACAAAGTTGCAAGGGTCAGTTCTAAACACAGAAACTCCTAAAATCATGCCTAAATCATGTATATAAAATCCCTTTTTGCCTCCACGCTGGAACCAAATCACTTTTTCTCAAAATCACCAGGGTCCTTCCATAACTATGCCACCTGTGGAGGCCGAACGCAAGCACTACACAGAATCCGACAGCGTTTTCAGCACCTTTAGGCTAATACGCTTCACTATTTACACTAATCTGGCTTAGCGGCGTGCCCACAGATACAAACAGTGCAGCTTCAAAGCTCGCACTAGAAAGCTGGTTCATTAAAGCCACAAATCCCTGGCGTTTGTTGAGACGGGTGAACTTGTGAACTTCTCACCCCCAGACACTCTCAGCCGGCTCCTCCGGCTCCTGTACCTGCTCTGGCTCTGCGGCGGCGGCGGCGAGGTGGCCCCGATCCGCAGGTGACCTCTAGAACGGCTTTAGCACGACCAGGACAAACAGGAAAAATAAATCCCCAAAGAGTGTGAGATTATCTGGGGCAGGATCAAACTGAGCCAAACTGAGACCCATCAACCCGGGAAGCCACCGTTCACGGTACTTAACGGGGTTTCTACTGCGTTAAACAACGAAAGCACGGCACGTCCTGCCCAGACAGAAAGTGACCTAAATGGCAGGAACAGCGCTGCTCTAAAGTCTGAGGCACTCTGTCTTTTTATATATTTTTTTTATATTAAAGACTATATTCCCTGGTAAAAAAAAATAAATATACTTAATTATACTTAAAACATATTGAGAAATGTCTAAGTATTCTGTAAATATACTAACATTTTTATCTACTTACCTAAAATATATAAAAAATATACATTTATAATAATATGCTTTCATCAAATGTTTGAAAGTAAACTTTGATCATACTTTTTATAAAAAGTACAATATGGTATTTTTAAATATAAAAAAGACTACTATGAAGTACACTTTAAGTTTAATGTAATTCATTTAATGTAATGCCTCTAAAATACGTATTTCCAAACATACTTTTGTACATTTGTAGCAAAGTGTGTTAAAAACAACAATTGTTACAGTAGTTCACTTAAAGTGCAATATGCCATGTAACTTTTTAGAAAGTAAATTAAATTACTACATTGGTAAATATGTATAGTTATTACATTAATATAAGAGAAAAATGTATATCAATGCTCTGTAATTATAAAAAGAAAAATATAAACATAAGTAAACTATAGGACACAATGTTAAATAATGAATTTAAATGTCAAATGAAAAAAATTAAGTAGATTTGAAATACGCTAAAATTGTAGCACAGCATATTAAAATATATTTTTATACCCAACAAAGTATACTAGAAATGTGATAGACACAAGAAGTATATATATATATATATATATATATATATATATATATATATATATATATATATATATATATATATATATATATAATCAAAACCTTATCCCAACTGTGAAACATGGTGGAGGGTGCATCATGGTGGAGGGTGCATCATGGTTTTGCTGCCCCAGAAAGCGTATTTTCTTCTGTTGAAGCTATATATATATATATATTTATCTATCTAGCTAGTTACCTAGCTACCTAGCTCTCCAGTTTCCTGCTATAAATTCCGATGGCCGATGCTATCTGGTTTTACAATGTTACTCACTTTGCTTTTCAGTGGTTTTAATGTTATGGCTGATCTAAGTAACACTTTAACACTTTAATAGTTGCTGTTGTATCAAAGCAAAGCAGCTTCACAGAAACTCTGCTAAAACTCTCCAGTGATCAAAAGCCCAGAGCGACAGTGGAACGAAAAAAGTCCCTCAGAGCGTAACGGAGAAACCTCGAGAACCCTGGAGACCAAGAATCCCCTTCTCTGGTCAACACTGGAGAGCAAAACAAGCCTCATAACAAGAGCTGGGAGAGTTAGGAGAACACTGGAGAAACAGAGGGAGAGTAATCACAGGAGAAAAGCCAATGAAAATTCAAGCTGTGTATTGGGTTGTGAAGAGGTAAAGTTGGTATACAGTTGGTATACAGTGAATAGACGTATTTGAGTAATGTTCTAATCCAGATTATGAGAAGCAAGAACTACTCAACTAAGTAAAGACAAAAAATGACTTTAAGAAATTAAGGTCTTTAAAAGTTTCATCAAGTGCAGTCGCAAAGACCATCAAAAATGTCATGATGAAACTGGCTCTCATCAGGACTGCACAGGAAAGGAAGAGCAAGAGTTCCTCTGTTGTACAGGATAAGTTCATCAGAGTTACCAGCCTCAGAAACCGCAAGTTAAAACACCACCACAGATAAGAGCATCTAAATGCTTTTAAGTTACTTAAAATACTTTTAAGTTACTACATGATTCCTTATGTGTTCCTTCATAGTCTGGATGTCTTTAGTATTTATTTACAATGTACACTGAAAAATGATGAGTAAAATTTTCTGCATTTGCTTTTTTTAAGTAAATTTAATTTCAGATAAATTTAAGTAACTTCAACTCAGTTTCAAGACTTTAATTTTACATAGAGTAAATAATTGAACATTACAATTACAACTACTTAATTTATACAATATTAATCAAATAATTTATGATACATAATATATTATAATTCCTGAAATGTAAATATTTTAAGTTAATACACTCATATTACACTGTCTCAACACAGGGATGGCATGTAATACATTATTTTTAATATACTAAAAAGATTAGCTGTGAATACTTTATTAGTAAACTAAAAAGAATGTATTACATGCCCTCAATGTGTTGAAACAGTTCGACTTTTTTTCTGTTTACAAAATAAATCTTTGAGATTATGTAAATATTTTAATGTGTGTTTTAACTAAAATTATTTTAATTTCAGTAATATTGTATAAATTAATAAATTAAGTTGTAATATTGTATGTATAAAGTAAGTAAAGTTTACAAAAAAAAAAGATTGACTGAAGTTCAGTTCACTTTTTTACTCTATTTAGCATTTCAAGTCTTGAAACCGAGTTGAAGTTACTTAAATTTATCTGAAATTAAATTTACTTAAAAAAAGCTGGTAATAAATAGTAATACATTGTGAAAAAAAAGGTCTGTCCAGCCTCATACAGTAAACCTCTGTGTTAAAGATGCACTTTACTCTACAGAACAATAAACAATAGAGTTCCACCTGAGCCAACCTTCTGCTGCAGTTCAGCTCCAGTTCATGCATGAATCCGTTCACCAAGAGAGCAACACATTTAAAATATTTATTATCAAAAAAAAAAAAAAAAACTCTCAGCTCAGGATCAGTTCAATGCAGAGCTGTACACACCAAAACTTGACTCAGGTGATCAATGACTCAACTTTTCACTACAGTCTGAGGCATCACTCTGTGGATTTGATTTCATTTCGCAACAAAACATTGTTTTGTGCATTAGTGAGGTCAGCTCCCCAACTCATACCATCCAAAAGTATTGGATGGAGCTCCATCATTCCAGAGAAAAAGGTTCTTTGACTGCTACACAGCTCAATACTAGGGGGCTTTATTGAGTAAATTAGTTTTAAGAACAAATTTCATAAGGTTTTTTTTTCCCAAGATTTGTGTTGGACCAATATAAAATGTACTGTATATCAAACTTGAAATATTTTCATTCAGGTTTTCCTGGCAGATATGATTGCTGGGTAAGGCTGGGTGCAGCAGCATTAGCATTAGCCGCTAACCACAGTAGTAGTGGTAAGTAAATGCCACCCAATAGCGCTAGGCTGAGGAATCCTTGTTCCAGTAACCCAGGGTGCTATCAGCGAGCTGTTAGCACCCTGTCAGCACCCAACATTGTCAGAAAAACTGACAATGTTTAAGAAAATTAAAGGATTTTAAGTGCAAAAAATATGGTATTTGTTTGGTGCAACACTGACCTAATAACCTGCCATATGGTTCATCAGGTTCATCATGACATTACACAAGCAGGTGAACTGGACTGGATATGGAGCTCAGTTTATAATCTATTAGAAACAGCATTTGTGAATTTTATTAAAACAGTGTTTTTGGATATTAGAGAGAGTGAGACAGAGTGAGATCTGCTCCTGCTGTTGTTTATTTGAGAGGTTGTTGGTTGAGAAGTCTGTCATCAGATGCAGTGAATCTGGGGCGGGTGCTGTGCTGCTCCTGTGTTGTGTTTATTTCTTCCACATGCTGCACATGCAGCGACCACATGCGTGAAGAAGAGCAGTCAGCCTCCAACACTGACATCCAGATACACAACAGCACAGAGTCCTCACTCAATAATTCAATAACTAACACATACGTAAGTTCAGAACCATTCAAATCATTGTAATTAAATGATTTTACTGTATAGAAGTTACTCAATCATTCATAGTACACTCTAAATTATACTCAAACACTTACAGTGGATACTGAATAACTAATAGCAATTAGATACTGAATAATTCCTAGTAGATACTGAATAATATATAGTTGATTCTGAATAATTGATATTACATACTGAGTAATTTATAGCAGTTACACAATAACTCATAGTATATACTGAATAGTTCATAGCAATTACAAAATAATTCATAGTAGATACTGAATGTTTCATTGTAAATACTGAGTAATTCATAGTAGATATTGAACAATTCATAGTAATTAAAGAATAAATCATATTAGATACTGAACAATGCATAGTTATTACAGAATGATTCATAGTAGATACTGAATAATTCATAGTTGATTCTGAATAATTGATATTACATACTGAGTGATTTATAGCAGTTACACAACAATTCATAGTAGATACTGAATAGTTCATAGTAATTACAAAATAATTCATAGTAGATATTGAATAATTCACAGTAATTACTGAATAATTCATAGTAGATACTGAACAATTCATACCACTTACAGAATTATTCACAGTATATACTAAATAACTCATAGTAATTGCAGAATAATTGATAGTAGATACTAAATAATATATAGTTGATTCTGAATAATTGATAGTACATACTGAGTAATTTATAGCAGTTACACAATAATTCATAGTAGATACTGAGTAATTTATAGCAATTACAGAATAATTCATAGTAGATACTGAATAATTCATAGTATTTACTGAATAATTCATAGTAGATACTGAATAATTCATAGTATTTACTGAATAATTCATAGTAGATACTGAATAATTCATAGTATTTACTGAATAATTCATAGTAGATACTGAATAATTCATAGTATTCACTGAATAATTCATAGTAGATACTGAATAATTCATAGTATTTACTGAATAATTCATAGTATTTACTGAATAATTCATAGTAGATACTGAATAATTCATAGTAATGACAGAATAAGTCATAGTAGATAATGAATAACTCGTAGTAATTACAGAAAAATCTATAGTAGATACTAAATAATTCTTAGCATACTGAATACTTCATAGTTGGTTCTGAATAATTCATAGTGGATGCTAAATAATTTATATTAATTAATAAATTTACACTGGATACATGGACTTCGAACAATTTGGTAACAATTTGTAAATACTGAATTGAAAGTATTTTATTTAACAGATCTAATGTATTTATACAAACGGATAAACAGATACAAAGCAATTATTTTAGATACTGAATAATTAATTGTAGATTGTGAATAATTCAAAGTAGATACTAAATATACAGACTGATTCATAGTAGATGTAAAATACTGAATTCATAGCAGATCCCGAACAATTCACAACAGACACTAAATAATTAAATAATGATTTGATAGCAGTGACAGATTAATTCATAGCGGATATAGAATAATTCACAGTGGATATAGTAAATAATACATATCAGTTACATAGTAATTCCTAGTGGATACTGAATAATTCTTTGTAGATACTGATTATTTCATGGTAGATGCTAAATAAATATTTGTAGGTAGTAAATATTGCATAGCAGTTACATAATAATTCATAGTGGATGTTGAATAATTCTTAGAAGCTACAAAATAATCTTTAAGTAAATACTAAATGATTTACAGTAGATATTGAATAATTTAAATTTAATTTAATTTAAATAAGTTAAATACTGAATAGATCAATGTAGACACTGTAGATACTAAAAAATCATAATGGATACTTCTTAAATTCTTAGCAGATAAACACACAGTACAGTAAACCAGAACATTTGCTGGGCTGGACAGGAGTTCAACACTTCTGATTAAATAAATTTTAAGTTTAAGGGGCTCAAAATGATATAATTTAAGATAAACAGTCTAAACCCTGATTCAATTGGACAGGAATTCTATAATTTCAGCCAATCCACACAGAGCTGCTGCAGCTATAATATATTTCCATAACTCCCTGTGTTTAGCCGGCCGAGCCAAACCGCCGGCCGAGTGTGTTTACTGAATGTATAGTTAATAGTTGAGCGGCTCGCCGGAGTCAGAGGGTATAAAACCACAACCACAAGAAACAGCATACACACACACACACACACACAGAGTGTGTGTGCTTTGGCTCATATCCAGCTGCTCTGTACGGGTCCAGCAGTTCCAGCATGTGATGGTTGTTTGGTATTCAGGCTGCATTTAAAATTAACAGATAGAATATCACAGCTTACCTCACTACTAACTCTTTACTACCTCACTACTAACTCACTTAGCACACACCCCGTCACCACATCTCACCACAGCCACTTACCTCACTACTAACTCACTACTACCTCACTACTAACTCACTCACAGCACACAACTCGTCACCACCCCTCACCACAGCCACTTACCTCACTACTACCTCACTACTACCTCACTACTAACTCACTCACAGCACACACCCCGTCACCACCCCTCACCACAGCCACTCACCTCACTACTAACTCACTACTACCTCACTACTAACTCACTCACAGCACACAACTCGTCACCACCCCTCACCACAGCCACTTACCTCGCTACTAACTCACTACTACCTCACTACTAACTCACTCAGCACACACCCTGTCACCACCCCTCACCACAGCCACTTACCTCACTACTAACTCTTTACTACATCACTACTAACTCACTCACAGCACACGCCCTGTCACCACCCCTCACCACAGCCACTTACCTCACTACTAACTCTTTACTACATCACTACTAACTCACTCACAGCACACGCCCTGTCACCACCCCTCACCACAGCCACTTACCTCACTACTACCTCTCTTTTACTCACAGCACAAACCCCGTTACCACCCCTCACCACAGCCACTTACCTCACTACTAACTCACTACTACCTCACTACTACCTCACTACTAACTCACTCAGCACACACCCCGTCACCACCCCTCACCACAGCCACTCACCTCACTACTACCTCACTACTACCTCACTACTAGCTCACTACTAACTCACTCACAGCACACAACTCGTCACCACCCCTCACCACAGCCACTTACCTCACTACTAACTCTTAACTACATCACTACTAACTCACTCACAGCACACACCCTGTCACCACCCACGACCACAGCCACTTACCTCACTACTACCTCTCTTTTACTCACAGCACAAACCCCGTTACCACCCCGACCACAGCCACTCACCTCACTACTACCTCACTACTAGCTCACTACTAACTCACTCACAGCACACAACCCGTCACCACCCCTCACCACAGCCACTTACCTCACTACTAACTCACTACTACCTCACTACTACCTCACTACAACCTCTCTCAGCACACACACCCTATCACCACCCCTCACCACAGCCACTCACCTCACTACTAACTTTTTACTACCTCACTACTACCTCTCTCTCAGCACACAACCCATCACCACCCCTTACCACAACCACTTACCTCACTACTAACTCACTACTACCTCTCTCTCAGCACACACCCTGTCACCACCCCTCACCACAGCCACTTACCTCACTACTAACTCTTTACTACCTCACTACTAACTCACTCACAGCACACACCCTGTCACCACCCACGACCACAGCCACTTACCTCACTACTACCTCACTACTACCTCTCTTTTACTCACAGCACAAAACCCCGTTACCACCCCGACCACAGCCACTCACCTCACTACTACCTCACTCTTCCCCCTCTCTCTCACACAGCACACACCCTGTCATCACCCCAACCACAGCCACTCACCTCACTACTACCTCACTACTACCTCTCTTTCACTCACAGCACAAATCCTGTCACCACCCCTGACCACAGCTACTCACCTCACTGCTACATCACTACTAACTCACTCACAGCACACAAACCCGTCACCACCCACGACCACAGCCACTTACCTCACTACTAACTCTTTACTATCTCACTACTACCTCACTACTAACTCACTCACAGCACACACCCTGTCACCACCCACGACCACAGCCACTCACCTCACTACTAACTCTTTACTACCTCACTACTACCTCTCTCAGCACACACCCCATCACCACCCCTCACCACAGCCACTTACCTCACAACTAACACACTTCTAACCAGTGTTCTCAAGTCTCACGCTTTGAGCGTGTGACACACGCACCTCAGTGAGTTCACACGCCACACATGGTATTTCTTACGCTTGCCAATTAATCGGCTGTATATTATAATGTACTCTCGGTGAGCCAATCAGAATATAGATCTCTCTGTTGTTAGGCAGACCTAGTCAAAGAGGGTGGAGTTTCAGCCAGAGTGTCAACTGAAGAACTCTCTCTACCCCTCTCTCTCTCTACCCTGCTCTCTCTCCACCCCGCTCTCTCTCTTTACCCCGCTCTCTCTCTTTCTCTCTTTACCTTTCTACTACATCTCTAATGACCTTTCTTTTTACCTCTCTCTCTCACACACATTGTATCTCTCTGTCTACACTTCTCTCTTTACCTCTCTCTCTCGCTCTCTCTCTCTCTCTCGCACACATTATATCTCTCACACTTCCTATATATCTCACAATGTATCTCTCAGTTTATTTTTTTGCTTACTCTCTCTCTATCTCTTTACCTCCTTCTCTACTGTCTCTTTATTCATGCACATATACACACCTTTCTCTCTCTCTCTCTACCTCTCTCCCTCTCTCTCTCAGTCAGAGGTGGGCTCTAAACTATGCACTTCTGAAGGTGTTTTTCTGTTGATTCGAGAATGATAAAATCTCACTTAAGCAGTTACTGAAGCAGCTGTTGATCTTAGTTATTCTCTGTTAGTGAAGTTCCTGTAAAGTCATGAAAAGCTGTGATTTCACTGGGATGTTACTAATTTGCTACATGAAAGTCTGAGGCATTTGCAGATGGTAGTGTATGAATTCTTTGAATTCTAAAGTGAACATTTTACAGCAACAGTGCCTGTCTGGAAACGAGGTGTGTTTAGGTGAATTTCTGGCATATTGCTATCTTGGCAATAGAAAAAACAGGTGCCCAACTAATTAAAAACAACGTAGAAAGATGTCAACAGTCAGACGTTCATTGCTATGTTGGTAGTGAATTGTTAACAGATCCATATCCAACGTTCACACACCCCGCTTGTTACACACAGACTTGGACCCAACTTTTACATCAACAATAAACAGAATGAACAAGCGTGAATAAGCCGGTCAGTTTCCTCTGCTTAGAAGCGTTGGATGCGTCCAGGTAGCTGTACTCCTAAAATAGCAACCCGCCAAAGTCAGAGCGCACCTGGCTCTTAAGGGGAATGGCAAGTGACACGCTGATTGGTTTATTTTTATGTTATACCCAAAAACACACCCATAATTAGTTAACAGAAATAATACATGCCTTTTGCACGTTTCGAGCTGTACTTTTTCTGTACTTTTCCTGCTGTTATGATAGCAAAGACACACTGACATATGAGAAACCAACAGAAATGAAAGCTCCTGTGAAAGTTCTACCAGGAGACTCCAAATCTAATACTACGCCACTTCCATCTTGACCAACCATTCGCTTCAAACTGTCTTTAGAAAACCTTTACTTTCACACCTGACTTCCTGCTTTTTAGATGTTGATGTAGGCTCCTATTTTGCCCTAGTGGTGCAACAAAATATCAATATCGCTATATATCATAATTTTTCTCATATCATCAGTTTCTGCTTCTTTACTCCACATGTTGGCACTATAATCAAATGAATAGAGGTAACCTGTGATGAAAAATATTATTGGTTGTGAAATTCAATGAAACTGACACCAATAAATCCATAATTCCTTTAGGAGTATTTTATCCTCTTCAGTAACAGTACAGGTGCTGTGAAGTATCATAGAGAATTGCTTTGTGATATACAGCTCTGGAAAAAAAATTGAGTCCACTTGATGAGATTCTTTAATTTTATCAAATTGAAAACCTCTAGAATATAATCAAGAGTAAAATGGATGATCACAATTGTCAAACCAAGCTGAAAGCAGCCAAAAGTAGTGTGTAAGACTTGTGGAGGAGAACATGCTAAGTTAAAAAAAACAGGGTTATTCCACCAAATATTGATTTCTGAACTCTTAAAACTTTATGAATATGAACTTGTTGTTTTCTTTGCATTATTTAAGGTCTGAAAGCTCTGCATCTTTTTTTTTTTTTTTTGTTATTTCAGCAATTTCTCATTTCCTGTAAATAAATGCTCTAAATGACAATATTTATATTTGGAATTTGGGAGAAATTGTGTCTGTAGTTTATAGAATAGAATAAAACAACAATGTTCATTTTACTCAAATTAATCTGTATATCGAGTATCACATGACTATCACAGAATCACAGTATCGTGGGCAATGTATTGTGATAATATCGTATTGTGAGATGCCCTGTGATTCTTCCCATCCCTATTTTCATCCTGAGCCACAGCTATTCATGGAACAGATGGGTTAAAGTATGGTTGTCTTATCTTGACGTATTTTGTCCAAGCCCATATGTCCCCTATGTGCGTCCCTATGTATGTAATATACTTATGTATGTATGTGTGCTTGTGTTTGAGAGAGAGAGAGAGAGAGAGAGAGAGAGAGAGAGAGAGAGAGAGAGATTAAATTCACACATGGGTCAAAAGGTTAAACTGGGGTTAAACCCACTGGCTCAGATAACCACCTGTCTTCATCAGATTGGAAATGCAGGATTTGGTTACACAACAGCTCAGACCCAGCTGAATTCTGGGAGCTCGTTGACTGTTCACTGTTTATCTAAGGCCTTGGTGCAGATCTGGCCTGTTCTGCAGTAAACTCATGTATATCTACACTACAGTGTGTAATCTGACAGCGCTAATTAGCACAGCGCACATATTAGGGTCAGCCGTGCCACTGCTGATTAACTGTGATATGAACAAAATTAATTTATCACAGGAAATTCCCCAGACAGCGGTTAAATTCTGAACATCAGTCTCACACGCTGGCAGCTGAGCTGGAGGACGGCGCGGTTATCAATCTTCCTCGCCCGTCGCTGAAACACGGCTATTATCAGTCCCAGAGTGAAGACGGAAAGGAGATGCTAATAAATTCAGCACTTTTTTGGGACGAGAAAAGTTTATCGGCATTATTTATCAAGTCAATATGCACAGATCAAGCATAACATTATGACCACTTCCTTGTTTCTGCACTTATTATCCATTTCTCAGTTCTATTGCATCTCAAAAAAAATAGAATATAATTGAAAAGTTACTTTATTTCAGTTGTTCACTTCAAAATGCTCAAAAAACGAATTTATTATATAGATGTATTAAACACAGAGTGATCAAATTTTAAGCCTTTATATAAAAACCCCACAAAAAAAATCAGTGTCTCAAAAAGATAGAATATTATATAAGACAAATTGGTACTTTTAGCAGTGTGGGCAGTGTGCCAAGTCCTGCTGGAAAATGAAATCCGCATCTCCATAAAAGTTGTCAGTAGCAGAGGGAAGCATGGCGTGCTGTAAGATTTGCTGATTGGTGGAAACTTCACACTAGACCTTGAACTGTGCGTCTCTCCACTCTTCCTCCAGATTCTGCTCCCTTTATTTACAAATAAAATGTAAATTTTACTGATGATCAGTGATGGTTTAGAGAGACAGTCATCTGCTGGTGTTGATCCACTGTGTTTTATTATCAAGTCTAAAGTCAGTGCAGTTTTGTTTTCCCACAAAATCTTACAGCACTTCATGCTGAACCTCTGCTACTGACAACTTTTATGGAGATGCGGATTTCATTTTCCAGCAGGACTTGGCACACTGCCCACACTGCCAAAAGTACCAATTGGTCTTATTATATAATATTCTAAATTTCTGAGACACTGATTTTTGGGTTTTTCATTGGCTGTAAGCCATAATCATCAACAATAAAATAAATAAAGACCACTTAAAATAGATCACTCTATTTGTGTGTAATACATTTGTATAATATATGAGTTTTACATTTTAAACTGAATTACTGAAATAAAATAACCATTCGATGATAAATTATACATATTTGAGATGAACTAGTACATTATTTATGACCTTGTTCTTCCATGATGGATGAGATCAGCAGTGCTGCTGGAGTTCTTAAACACTTGGGAATTGGCAAGTTTAAATGGCATTTTTGCTCTGTAACCAATCATACACTATCAGTACCTGGCATCACTCAATTAAGCTCCAAGTGCCATCAAATCCTCAAATCAATGGTCTAACATACAACCATGAATTAAAATAAAAACTTTTAGATCGGTTTTTATCACATAGATTTCTAAATTTTATAAAATTGCATGAAAATCCTTACTATTTTTCAACTAAAGTCAATGAGAAAATATATTATTCGATTCATAAGTCATTTTGAGGAATTTCTATTGGTCTATTGGTCTATCCACTGTCAGATTAATGTAAAAAAAAAATATTGCAAAAACTGAGAAACGTTTTTTGCTTGACAGATAATTTTTTAATTTGCTTTTTTGACTATTCCTCCTGTGTCCCAGCAGCCCTGATGAAGGTCAAGTTTACATTTCAGCACGATAAGGCCTGGAGACATCGTACAAAATGTAAAAGAACACGAGGTGGACATCACACACACACACACACACACACACACACACACACACCCACGTCGCCTTGAACCATCATCGCCCTTGCTTCATGACCTTTTTCAAATTTGGTGTGTTCACTTTGGAGGATTACTGAGCCATATGGCCGCTTACAGAACAATACCTCACCTGCCCAACACACAGCTCAGAACACACACACACACACACACACCAATGACAAAAAGCTGAAAATAGAACATCGTGTAACTGAGCATCTCCCAACCCAAATATACTGTGGGTGGTGTCAGCAGCGGGCTTCAGGTCGCAGATTTAATCAGTCAACTCAAGCGAAATTAATATTCTATAAAAAAAGTCATTTAAAACTGAGCACTGAGGGACATTCAATACACTGCCAGTCAGCTGTTTCACACTGAACCCTGCCATGCCTTTAATATCATCTGCTCTCTTATAAATCACCACAAATATTATAAAAATCAAAGCGGGTATACGATTAAACAATACAGGGGTTTTAGATCTCATACAATTAAAAAAAGAATCAGTTCAGACTTTGGTCTGGTCTGTCAGACACTAGCAGAATTTAGAAAAGAAATAGAGCAAACATGTGAATTAGAAGGAAAGAAAAAGTGAATTAAAATGAATAACAAAGATAAGACACTAAAATCAAATATAATAACAAAAAATAAGAGAAATAAAGGTAAGACTGCAAACTGTTGTAGCTATAAAATATTAAAATGAATCAATTAAAAAAAAAGAAAACCAGAGAAAATAAGAGAAAATTTTACCACTTTTAAAAAAGGCTACTTTATAAAAGGATTATAAATAGTTAATTAATAAGAGTTATAAATTAAGTTGTAAATGCTTCAAAAACAATAATAATCACATAAATAGAAAGACAAAGAGTGACAATTACTTTTTTAACATATGTAATAAAATAATATACAAAGTCAGTTTAGTAATTTAATATGTTATTATAGTTAAATGAATACCGTTAATAACAGAAATGTTATTAATGAAAGAGTCAGATTACATCTAGTAAAATCTAAGGTTTACCAGTATAAATGAATGTGGAATCACTATTTTATACATGACAGGATACTGTTGTCCTTACTATTTATTTGTTATAACTGCTTAATAATGCTTTATAACCTAATTAACAATTATACTAAACTCCTTTATATACTATGTATAAGCCCTTTATAAATGAGCCTTATTTTAATGTAGTAGACTCGATCCACAGTGTCACCTGTGCACCAGGATAATGCCAAAGAAGGCTAATATTACCATCCAAAGTGGACAGAGCAGTGGGTGGTAATGATCGTGACCAGCGACTTCTGGCTAAAATTATCCAGATTCACATTTCAATCACATCCACATTCGATTCAGGAGACCCCACACACACATCCCACAGGTCCGTGCAGCGTTCATTAGCTTCTATGGGACATTGCAAAAGTCATGGGACATGACCCGATATAATATTATGTTCCGTTCCATTACTGTCAGTGTATTCTAAAGACTAAGACTATATAGGCTTATAGGCCTGTAACGATAAAATGTTTTCAGAATAATATCTTGTCCCAGAAATGACTGCGATACACGATATTGTTGGCATTTTTAGACCACTTATTTGGCCCTAATAAAATGATAACATAGTATCATAACAAAGGAATTAACCCATTTAAAGACAATAAACTTTCCTTTCCTGTTCACGCACCTAATTTTGCAACCGCACCTAATTTTGTGAAGCGCAGAGGCAGGGGAAGCGTGTCCACCTCACATTATGACGTACAGCCCCGGTCTGTCCCAGCTGGCACTCGTTGAACCAGCATAAAGACCCTGCCTGAGGCAATATGAACCTAAACACTAAAGTTAAGCGACTAGATCTGCACTGGGCTGTTATTCTGTTTCTTTAAGTTTGATTTGGGTGTTGATGGAGGGCATTTTTCCTAATTAAAGTACGTTTTGTGTTAATTCACTCCCTGTGTCTGTGTCTCTCTGTGCTTTTGCACTACCAGGTCACTGCAGCCATGCCCACGGTCACACAATATGTAAGCGCATTTTGTAGGTTCAAACCAGAGACTGTAAAAAAAGATGGACGCCGTGTCGCCATTCCCATTCATTCAATGAAAATGAAGCCAAAATCTTCCGCCATGTTGGCGATCCTGAAACCTGAATCTGCGCAGTAGAGACCAGAGGAGGGAGAAAGACTGTGGAGAGCAGCCTACTCATTTGAATAACCCCGCCCCTGAGGGCTGCCTCGAGGTCACAGGCTGCAGAGCGGAGCGGAGCGGAGCTGACGGTCTGTTATTGGTCCCGCTCATATCCAGCCCTTTTACAATAACCACACCTTTTTTGAATAGAGCTGAATAACGATTTAAAAAACGAGTTCTGTGGGGATATAAAAAATGAACAATATAAGCAGAGGCTACACTAGCTGCTGCATTTAAATAAAGGAGGTAGAATTACAATATATTGGAAAAAAACGTGATTGAAAGTTGTTCTGTTTTGCCATTGAAACCTATGGGGATGGGTGGAGTTACACAGCTTTCTGCAGCCGAACAGCAGGGGGCGCCCGACCTGTGGTGGCTTCACTTTTGAGGGACGATGCTCTGTCCAGCTATATACAGTCTATAGTTCAAACACAATGGATGATATCACGATTATTAAAATAATTGAAGTAATGTCAATTTATTGAACGATAAGTCGATAATGTAGTTGTTGTAACAGGCCTAGTGGTATATTATGAGTTCCTTCAAGCCGAAAGGTTCTGGATCAGAGATTTACACCCCGGCTCGGCGGGCACCATCCCATCGGGCTCCACCCGGAGAACCGGCCTGGCTCCCGCTCGCCGCCTCACACTCCACAGCACATGTGTGAGCCATGTGCCTCAGCCAGATTCAGGATGCTTTCCAGGAACATATTCATACACACACAGTTACTCTGTTTCTTTCTCTCTATCTGTCTCTCTATATCTCTCGCTCTCTCTCACTCACTCACACGTACACTCATGTTTGTGCAGATTCTAGGTCAGGTAGAACTCACTCACAACAAACCGAATCTTATAAATAACAACCTAACTTGAAATCCTGCTGGAAAATGAAATCTGCATCTCCATAAAAGGTGTCAGTAGCAGAGGGAAGCATGAAGTGCTGTAAGATTTTGTGGGAAAACAAAACTGCACTGACTTTAGACTTGATAATAAAACACAGTGGATCAACACCAGCAGATGACATGTCTCTCCTCTAAACCATCACTGATTGGTGGAAACTTCACACTAGACCTCAAGCAGTTTGGACTGTGTGTCTCTCCACTCTTCCTCCAGACTCTGATCCCTTGATTTACTTTAAATGAAATGTAAAATTTACTGATGATCAGTGATGGTTTGGAGAGACATGTCATCTGCTGGTGTTGATCCACTGTGTTTTATTATCAAGTCTAAAGTCAGTGCAGTTTTGTTTTCCCACAAAATCTTACAGCACTTCATGCTTCCCTCTGACAACTTTTATGGAGATGCGGATTTCATTTTCCAGCAGGACTTGGCACACTGCCCACACTGCCAAAAGTACCAATTGGTCTTATTATATAATATTCAAATTTTCTAAGACACTGATTTTTGGGTTTTTATTGGCTGTAAGCCATAATAATCAACAATAAAATAAATAATTGCTTAAAATAGATCACTCTGTGTTTAATAAATCTATATATAATTAGAGCTTTACATGAAGTGGACTTGAACTGAATTACATAAATAAATTAACTTTTCAATGATAAATTATCAAATTTTGAGATGCACTAATACATTATTTATTACCTTGTTCTTTAATTGTGGATGAGACAGTGCTGGTGCAGTGCTGCTGGAGTTCTTAAACACACCTTAAGAAATTGGCAAGTTTAAATGGAATATTTGCTCTACAACTAAACATGCATTATTGGTACCTGCCATTACTTAAGCTGTCATGGCCGAGTGCCATCAAATCCTCACATTAATGGTCTATAACATCTAAAAAGGAACATATTCATACACACACAGTGGTACCACTTTAAAATAAGACTACCTTTATAAAGGGTTAAAAATGGGTTACAATTATTTTATTAATGGTTACTAATGAGGTTGTAAATGCCTTAAAAACATTAATAATCAGTTATAACACATACATAGAAAGGGCAACAATATAGATGGCTGTGAGTTCACTACTTGGCAAACAACAGGTCATTATCGCCCTTTATACATATGAGTTATAATTGATTATTAATGATTTTAAGGCATTTACAACCTAATTAGTGACCATTAATAAACTAATTGTAAACCATTTATAAACCCTTTATAAAGGTAGTCTTATTTTAAAGTGGTACCCACACAGTTACACTCTTTCTCTCTTTCTTCCTCTCTCTCTCTCTATCACGTTCTATCTGTCGCTCTTTATCTCTCGCTCTCTCTCTCACTCTCTCACTCACACTCACACACTCACATTTGTGCAGATTCTAGGTCAGGTAGAACTCACTCACAACAAACCGAATGTTATAAATAAAAACCTACAAATCTAACCTTGACCAAAGCGCACCTCCTTAAAAACCGGAGCCCGTCGATGTATTTTTAATAGGGTGAAATATTTGCGGCGGCTGCCCTTTGCGGGCCAGACGTGTCACCTTGGGTAAGCGATTTCCAGGTGATGTCAGTGCGGCAGTGGAGACGGCTGAACCTGAACTGCAGGAAGCTCTGTATACACATCAAAAATGGATTAGGAGCTCGCCGTGTTAGTGGAGGTGGGAAATTCACTGGTAAACAAGTCAACACTGTAATATACAACTGTGGCCAAACATCTCAGGATACCCATTTATTTCAAAAAACTGCTTTTTTTTTATTTCTATTCCTGGAACATGGTCACCATCTCAATAGCCGACATATTTAGTCCTAGGGCTTTTGACTGACCCTGTACAACAAACAGCCATAACATTAGAACTATCTGCCTAGTATTATGTAATGACCCAACAAACTATCATGACTCAACAAGACCTCTAAATGTGTTCTGTTAGCGAGGCAAATCTTAGCAGCAGATCACTTAAGCTCTGTACTGGTTTGTTGGATTTATTTGTTGGAGCACAGTTGGTAGCTAACTACTGCTTAGACCTCTAGCCATCACCTAGCCATCACAATTTGATTTTAGTCAAAATTGCCTACTTTAACTGCTTTATGAACTGATTTCTCACTTGAATGTTTCTACTTTTCTCCCATTTTTCTCCCCAATTTAGCTATTCATTCATTAATTGTCCCACCAATTTATTCAGTGGATATTTAGCTGTATATCCCCCTCTAACACATGTGAAGTCAGCCACTTCTTCTTTTCCAACTGCTGCTGATGCAGCATTTCCGAGTAGCATCACAGCACAGCGCACTCTGAGAAAAGTTCAGCGACTCGGTTCTGATACATCAGTTCACAGATGCAGCCTTGTGCTGATCGACATCACCCTAGTGATGAGTGATGAGGGGAGAGAGCTGCAGCCATCTACTGTACTGTACCCACCCAGAAAGAGAGAGCAAGGTCAATTGTGCTCTCTCGGGGCTCCGGCAGCTGATGGCAAGCTGCATGACCTGGATTCAAACCAACAATCTCCTGATGACAGTGGCAGCAATTAAGACTGCTAGACCACTCGACGCCCCTGATCATGGAGACAACTTGATCTCTTTGGAGTGCCCACACTTGTGTAAGCTGTGAGGTGCTATCTTGTGAGAGGCCAGCATCATCAACGAACTCTTAATGCCAGGCATGGTCTACAGTGGTAGAAAGGCTCCAGTATTGGGCTGTGCATCAGTGCAATCAAATTCTCACAGCAATGTTTCAGCTCATTATGATGTAAATGTTCTATTTTTACAGCTATAAGAATCTACATGTTGTCATCATACTCTAATTCTCACAAATTCAGAATTTACAGCATCATTTATCACAGTGTGAATAATAAAGCATAAGCATGAATAAGGGAATAACGAGGCTGTAGTTTAAAGGGTTAAACAGCATTAATGGGCCTCATTAGCGCATTCACACTGCAACTGCCTTCCCTCCGCAGTCTGCCGGAGCAGCGTCTCGCTGCGCGATAGTCTTTGGACGTACAGTGAAAGCGGTTCAGATGTCTAAGCACGTAGGCTGACTGTCCATTGAGAGGAGAAACCTCCACCCCCACAAACATGATTCAGACTTTTATTTTATGCTAATGTGGCCAGCTGGAGTCTCCGCTACTGAACACGCAACTGAAAATGTTTTCAGGTCTGAGCTCTAACATACTTGCAGATAAATTACCCAGCATGCATTTAAATGTCATAAATTTAATACTGCAGGACTCCCTCAACATATTTCAGAGGGAATTCTTACTGAGGAATCTGTTCTGTTGTCTTTGTGTCTATTAACTTTAGTTAGTCAGTTATTAATATCACTGGACTCTTTTCCACTAAGGGCCAAATGCTTACCTAGACCATGTCGCACCATTGTGTTCCAGCGCAGACCTGCCAGACAAGTTTTTCTTTCCATTTGATTGATGCATCTCGTAATAATTATGCAAAAGAAGCTGGAAAAGTGAATAATATTTGGTTTAAAAACTTAAGTAACTTAACTTAATTTAGATAAAACCAAGTAGCATCACAGCACAGCGCACTCAGAGGAAAGCACAGTGACTAGGTTCTGATACATCAGCTCACAGATGCATTGTGCTGATCGACATCAACCTAGGAGTGATGAGGGGAGAGAGCGCCATCTGCTGCACCAACATAGTTACTCCATCAAACCTTCTTATTTCAGATAAAACCAAGAGAAAATATTATTTTCCACTACATCTGCCCTTTAAAGGTGCAGTAATAATCATCTCCTCTCTAATTTCAAGGTATAAAAGATACAAAAAGTGATTAGGAAATGATTTATGACAAAATACGCCAAAAAAACAATGGCAAGCTGCTACAGTTAGACCATTGAAAAGGCCCTTAACCCATGAACAGCATGCAGATTTCATTTTCCAGCAGTACTTGGCACCCTGCCCCCACTTCCGAAAGTACCAATTGGTCTGATATAATATTGAAATTTTCTGAGATACTGATTTTTGGGTTTTCATTGGATGTAAGCCATAATCATCAACAATAAAAGAAATAAGCACTTAGAATCTAAACCAGATTTAGAAGTGGTTTGAAATGTGATATTCAGATTTGTAATAATGTCTCATAATCTGATTGTTCAAATTACCAACGCAATTCATGTAGATACCATAGCAACCGATACAGATACCACAGTGAACCATACAGATGCCACAGGAACCCACACGGATACCACAGACATCCATGCAAATACCATAGAGATTCATGCAAATATCACAATAACCCATGAAAATACCATGGCATTCCATACAGATACCACAGCAATCTACACAGATACCACAGAAATCCCTGTAGATATCACAGCAACCCATACAGATACCATAGCAACACATACATATACAACAGAAACCCATTACAATACCACAACAACCCCTGCATATACTACAGCAACCCATACAGATACCACAGCAACACATACAGATACCACAGGAACACATACAGATACAACAGAAACACATTAAGACACCACAACAATCCCTGCATGTACTACAGCAACCCATACAGATACCACAGCAACACATACAGATACCACAGCAACCCATACAGATACCACAGCAACCCATACAGATACCATAGCAACCCATACATATACCACAGTAACCCATACATATACCACAGTAACCCATACATATACCACAGAAATCCATACAGATACCACGGAAATCCATACAGATACCACAGTAACACATACAGATACCATAGAAACCAATACATATACCACAGTAACCCATACATATACCACGGAAATCCATACAGATACCACTGTAACACATATAATTATCACAAAAATCCATGCAGATACCACAGTAACCCATTAAAATACCACAACAACCCCTTTAGATACCACAGCAACCCATACAGGTCCTGGGAGCTGTGAGCTTAAATGTTAGTACAGTGTTTCTGCACACGGCTGAGATAAGGAATAAGTAATAAGTGAAGAGGTTCAGACCTCAGAGCTGCTCTATCTGACTCTGCTCTATCACTATCACTCAGCTCACTATTCTCCCACACTCAGAGTGATACCTGTATTAACACTGTTTATTAACGGGGGCTGATAGTGACGGCTGGCTGGCAGGCAGGGTGGCGACGGGCAGCGAGAACAGAGGAGAGATAAAAGATAAAAATGAAGGATGATTTTCACAACAGCCCTCTCTCTTATCTGGAGTCTGGACACCACAAACGGAACGAGTGAGAGAGAGAGAGAGAGAGAGAGAGAGAGAGGAAAAACCACAGGAGAGCTGCTTACATAACATAACACACACACACACTCTCACACACACTCTCTCACACACACACAGAGAGAGTGAGAGAGAAAAAAAACAGAGCAAGAAAGAGAGAGAGACAGGGAGAGATATAAACACAGAGAAAAAGAGAGAGAAAGAGAGTGTGAGAGAGAGAGAGAGAGAGAGAGACTGAGAGAGAAAGCAAGAGATACACAAAAAGAGAAACAGAGAGAAACAGAGAGAGATATATAAACAGAGAAAAAGAGAGACAAAGAGAGAGCGAGAGGTATACTCAGAAAGAGAAGCAGAAACAGACAGAGAGAGAGAAAAAAGACAGGCTGAAAACACAGAAGGACACAGAAAAATATAAAAACAAAGAAAAAGATAGACAGAAAGTGTGAGTGAAACAGAAAAAAAGAAACAGGGAGTGAGAGATATGCAGAGAGAAAAGGAACAAGACAGAGGGAGAAAGCTAAACAGAGAAAGAGAGAGAGAGAGAGAAAGAGAGAGAAATACACAGAAGGAGAGACGGAGAGAAAGCGAGAGATATACACAGAAAGAGAGACAGAGACAGACAGAGTGAAGCAGAAAAAACTGACAGACAGAAAGATAGAATGATATAAACAAAAATGATAGACAGAAAGACTGAAACAAAGGACACAAAAGAAAGAAAGAAAGAAAGAAAGAAAGAAAGCGAGTAAAAGGGAGAGGAGATACACAGAATACAAATGAATACAGACAGTGAGAATGAGAAAGAGAGTGAGAGAGAAACAGATAGAAAGAGAGAGAGAAATTGAGAGAGTGTGTGTGAGTGAGAGATAAACAGCAAAAAACAAAGGTAGACAGAGAAAATTAGAAAAGTGAGGGATAGAGATAGATATGAAAAGTGAGCAAAGAAAATAAGAGAAAAAGAGAGCGAGAGAGGGATAAACAGGGAAAAACAAAAGTAGACAGAGAATGAGAGGCAGAGTGAAAGAAGGAGAGAGATTTGCACGATTATTTCTATTACAATGTAGTGTTAGGAGTCTAGCCCAATGACTCTTATTGGTGCAGCACAGCATTCAGTCACCCAGATCAGGAATTGAACCGCAATCTCCCACACCACATGCGGTGGGTAGCTCACTGGCAGGTAGTGGTGTTATCCACTGCGCCACACCAATCAAACATGTTTGTTTATCTGCTCCAGGGAGTCCAGGGATTTCTATTGGATTGGAAATAATTCTCTACAGGGACTAGCCAAGCTCGCTCTGATTCGCCGAGCCAGCAGAGAGATATGACTGAGTTAAAAGCTTGTGATAGGGTGTTGGAAGGGTGTGAAAACTTGGTGTGAACATGTGAAAAAGGTAGAGAATCTCATTATAGGATGGTAGATTGGGAGGAGGAGGGGATTCAGACATGCTCCCCCCAGAATGAACTTATTTTAGACCTTCAGTCACGTTACATTCTCCCTCTCCCCTTTTCTCTCTCTTTCTCTTTATTTCTCAGTCTCTCTTCTTTATTCCAGGGTATTTAAAGTCTACCAGCAAAAGTAAACAGACACCACATCTCCTCCCGCTCATAAATATTTAGACGTGGAGGCCGAGCTTTATTCGGACATGTGCTCCTCGCTTTATTTTAACAGCAGCGAGGAGAAATAAAGCCCAGGTTTACACTGTGTAGGTGCAGAGCTCGGCAGGATCCCCAGCTATTACATCCTCACCCTTTTTTAGAAAAAAAAAAAATATGAGAAAGGAAAGAAAAAGTAAAGAAAAGGGAAGAAAAAGGTGCAGAAAGTTGTCCAACACCTGATGGCTGATGGAAGTCTCCCTGAAAGGCAATTCAGGCTGCGGCAGTCTGGCCAGAACTGCTAGCGTTCCTTTCCTGGCCTGTTTAATTACTTTTTTGTGGGCTGGAATTTGGTCTCCAGTGAGATTCCCAGTGTTTAAACTGAAGGCCGCTGGGATTCGCTCATCTAACAAAAAAGATTTCCTCACAAAAAAGTAAAGAACGCCTGTGATTTTTTTTTTTTTTTTTTTTTTTTTGGTAACACCTTGCATTTGAAGGGTGCAAATGTAGGAGCTTAACAGCATAACAGCGATGGATGCATTTATAAAGCAGTACGTTTTAAAGGTGTTCTTCTCTTAAAATCTACTTTTTCTTGTTCTTTGTGAAATACAGTAAGTCTCTCAAGTAGGAGTTGTATATGACGCTGCACTTAAAACTCTTCCTTAACCCCTTGACCTCATTATCTGCAGTAGCTCGTAAAAGTAAAAATTCAAACGTCAACCCGTGAATTAGTATTCATGGCCCCGCCCACCTCGGCTCGGGACCGCCCACAGACAGAGCTGAAGCCGGGCAGCGACACTGCCTCATCAGATAGGAGCTTAATAACAGCGCTAGGAACAGCATGGCAGCTCATTCCTGTGTTATTTGTGCGAATTACACATCAGTGTTCTATATATGCTTTACCCAGTAATTCAGAGCTAAGCTAAGAATTTGTCTATGGAGGAACACCACCAGCAAAGTACAATTGAGATAGATAGGTGGACTTTCTGGACCGGGAATACCCACCACTGTATGTGTGTAACTATAGGTTTAAACAGGATCTCCGGTGGATTGGGTGTTTTACAGAGACTCTAAGACTAGGTCAGTGGCTGAACTGCACTTGGCAGGGCATTATTACACATGTTGCAAAGTAACATATGACATTGCAAAGACTGTTATTAGTGTAAAAATGTCTTCATTTTAAAACGTTTCTAACTGTTGTTCGTTTCGCTGCCTCCTGGTGTCGCAGTGCTGTTAGCCAATCAGAGTTAATATGTTTGCATGTATGAATATTCATGAGCAAGAGCTGAAATCCTATGGTTCTTCCCCATCCCTCCTCCACCAGACTAAAGAAGTTTTATAGCGGATCACCAGAGCAATTTTTTTCACAAAAACGATGGAATGAGAGCTTTATTTTTTTTTTATAAATAGCTTATGAAAGTACTCGTAATATTAAATACATAGTGGTGTGTGGCATATGTACAATATCATAATTATATTTTTAAAGAATGTATCTATATATACAGTACCAGTCAAAAATTTGGACACACTCATTCAAAGTTTTTCTTTTTTTTTTTCTACATCAGCGTCACAGAGGGAACTTTTGCTCTTCCTTTCCTTGGGCAATCCTGATGAGAGCCAGTTTCATCACAACATTTTTGATGTTTCGAATCAACTTGTCAAAATCTGGATTAGAACATTACTGTAATAGAGCTATTCACTGTATACCTGTAACTCTACCTCTTCACTACTTTACAACTGATGCTCTCAAATATATTAAGAGGCAAGAAATTAAAGTAATTCACTCTTGATGAGTTCAGCACAGCTGTTCACTGAAAGCCTGAAGTCCAGGTGACTCTACCTCATAAAGCTGACTGAGAAAATCCAGCAGAGATGTGCAAAACTGTTTAATCTAATCAAGAGAAACTACTTTGAAGAATCTAAAATATAAAACAAAGTTTTTTTAGCCTTATGAAGCCTTAAATTCCATAGAAGATTTTGAAGCCCAGGTATTCTTTAAATAAAATGTTACCGATGTTATTCTTCATTGTGTGGCGTGTCGTTTCACACGCGTCATGAAGCTGTTATTATATTAATGACTGGCTTCATCACAGGGCCGGAGTGACTGTGTAAAGAAGAATGTGGGGAATCTTAATTCAGAGCTGCAGCAGAGTTCAGACGGTCTGCTCTTTAATGAAGGACTGCAGCATTGTTCTACACTCACGCTCAGAGACGCCTGGAATCAACAATAAAATCTGCTTTTATTACCAAAAAAAACCCTGCTTATAACATGCTGTTACACTGTGGAGCATGCCCCAGGATTCAGTTCAATTCCCAGCCAAAACACACACACACACACACACACACACACACACCATTCAGCATCATCACCAATACCTGAGCTTTACTTTTACTTCTTAACTGGAAGTCAATGTAAAAAAAAAATAAAATAACTACTCCAAGTCATTTTAGCAGTATGACATCACAATGGCTATTATCAAACCAAAATAGGGTGCAATCGCATTGTGCATTGTGACATCACAATGGAAAACAAACACAATGGCTGTTTTGACATCTCAATGGCGATTGTGACATCACAATGGGAACAAACACAATGGCTGTTTTGAAATCACAATTGTAATTGTTACATCACAATGAAGTATCATCATAATGGCTATTATGACTTCATAAAAGGGTGCCATCACAATGGCGATTACATCACCACAATGAAATATCGCCACAAGGGCAATTATGGCTATTATAGCATCACAATTGGGTGTACTTTGGGCCTCACAACATCACAATGGAGTGGTTTCATAATGGTGACTGTAACATCACAATGGAGTATCATTGCCATGCCAAAGGATTGGCATCACAATAGTGATTATGAGATCACAACAGCCCTTCTGACATCCCAATGGAGTGCTTTTAAAACTATTATTATGACTTCACAAAGGGATTCCATCACAATGACCATTACGTCACCACAATGAAGTATTGCCACAAAGGCCATTATGGCTATTATAGCATCACAATGGGGTGCTGTCACAAACAGCCCTTATGACATCACTTTTGGCCTCACAACATCACAATGGAGTATTATCACAATGGTGTCTGTGACATCACAATGGAGTATTATCACAATGGTGATTGTGGTATCACAATGAAGAATCATCACAGTGGCCATTATATCATCACAATGAAGTTCCATCACAATAAAGTATTGCCACAAGTACCATCATGAAATCCCAATTTCTATTATAGCATCACAATGGAGTTTTATCACACTAGTGATTATGACATCACAATGGACATTCTGACATCCCAATAAAGTGCCATCAAATTAGGGTGTCATCATAACAGCCCTTCTGACATCAAATTTGAGTGCCATCACAATGGTGATTGTGAAATCACAATGGCAAGGGCAATTATGGCATCCCAATGGCTATTATAGCATCACAATGTGATGTTGTCACAAATAGCTCGTATGACTTATCACAACATCACAATGGAGTGGCATCACAATGGTGCTTGTGACATCACAATGGCCATTATAATGGCACAAGGGAGTTGCATTACAATTACAATTAATTACAAGGACCATCATGAAATCCCAATGGCTATTATAGCATCATAATGGAGTGATTGACATCACAATAAAGTATCATCACAAAGGCAATTAACACTTCACAGTGGCCAAAATGATATCACATGAGTTCATTATATGACCATTATGACTTCACAAAGGAGTGCCATTACATCACCACAATGAAGTACTGCCACAAGGACCATTGTGAAATTCCAATGGTGATGACATCACAATGAATTGCCATCAAATTAAGGTGTCCTCACAAGAGCTTGTACGACATCACAATGGACTGTCATCACAATGTTCATTAGGATATGCTACACACTGCATTGATTATGGCATCACAGTGGTCCTTATGACATTACAATGGAGTGGCATAACGTAAATTATGACATCAAAACAGCATCACATGTCTATTAAGGTTTTTTTTTTTTTTTTCTTCAAAAGTCATAGGACTCAATATCATGAAAACCCAGTTTGGCTTCGTACAATTCTAGTGAAAACATGCCAATGTCTTAAAAGTGTAGCCCCATACCAATAATACAGAACCAGTCTGTTCTTTCATAGCTAATCTCTTGACCCTGGTTTGTCTGCAGGTTTAGAGTAAAGACTGCTGGAAAGCAGCAGATCAGCAGAAGGTGCCACAGTACACAAGTTTGGGCCGATTTTTTCCAGCTAAAGCTGAAGAGCTCCGCGAAAGCAGGCTGCTCTCAGACAGCAGAGCAGTGGGCTTGCAGGCTCCACTGCAGCCCTATTGTTCTAAATAAATAACTGTCTGGCTAGACGGTGGAGAGATAAAAATATTCCCCAGCTCTCATCTCGCCGTGGATGCTCCACCAAAAACCTGTGCACGGCTTAAGGGCTGCTGTCGCTCTCGCACAGCCCAAAAAACTGCGAAACGAGCGAGCTGGAGCTTCACCGCAGGGTTAAACAACCTGCCACATGCGGCGACAAGCTAACGTGTAAATTTACAGTCTATAGCACCACCACGTTTTCCATTCACTGACTCCGTTACCTGTTAAAAGCTGTTGAAATCTCACCTGGTTATCAGACTTAATTCAGAGATGAAATTTACAAGTTCGTTTGACACCAAATTAAAAAGTGTCTGGACTGAAAATATCTGTTAGAAAGCATTAATTTGATTGCATTAAGCCATGACAGTAATTCTAATGTTGGATGATTAGTTCTGGGTCACAAACCCCACTTATTCCAAATTATTCCAGAGACACTGAATGGAGCTTCTTCACTCCAGAGCACTGGGCACCTGGTGATTTATTGTTTCTTACTAAATAAAGGGTATTAAAAAGAGTTTCCTGCTTTTATTGGGGTAACTGTCTCCACTGTCCAGGAAAAACACTGCTGGTGGTCTAAAAGTTTTGCCCTTAATTGGGTCAAATGTACCCCAAAATCGTACATTACTGGAATAAAACTGCTTTAAAGGGTTCTTTTAGAGCTGTTAAAGAAGACACCATAAGAATGCCATCACAACAGTGTGTCATCACATCAAAGTACATTATGACATCACATACTCATTATTACATTATAAGGAACAATATGACATCAAAATAGGATGCATCACAATATCCCTTATGAAAGAACAATGTTCATTGTGATATATTACAATGAAGTATAGTCACAATGGTCATTATGACATCACATCATCCATTATGAAATTACATTGGATTGTTATTACAGTGACCATTATGACATATTACAATGCAGTACACACAATGGTCATTATGACATCAGAATGGACCACCATCACAACATCTATTATGACATATTACAAGGCAGTATAGTCACAATGATCATTATGACATCACAATGGACCACCCTCACAACATCTATAATGACATATTACAAGGCAGTATAGTCACAATGATCATTATGACATCACAATGGACCACAGTCACAACATCTATTATGACATATTATGAGGCAGTATAGTCACAGTGATCATTATGACATCACAATGGACCACCATCACAACATCTATTATGACATATCATACTGTAATCACAATGGCCATTATAATGTCTGTTATGACATATTACAAGGCAGTATAGTCACAGTGGCTATTATGACATCACAATATCTATTATGACATCAAAACAGAGGTACATCACAACGTCTATTATGAAATATATCAGTGGAGTATAATCACAATGGCCATTATGACATCACAATCGAGTGCCATCACAGCATGCCTTATGACATATTACAAGGCAGTATAGTCACAATGATCATTATGACATCAGAATGGGGTGCTATCATAATGGACCACCATTGTAACAGGGGAAGTTAATTGCAGTGGTTATGCGGTTGATCATTGGTCCCTGTCGATGGGTGGGATCTACGTACAGTATATATTAGGCAGCGAGTGAACAGTCAGTTCTTGAAGCTGATGTGCTAAATACTGTAGAATCACCTGTAGAGTCACTGTGGCACTTTTTGCATGTTAATTGCGCTGCTTAACTGTAATTTTCAGACTCAGCCGCTTCCACAAGACCTACTTACCTACTTGCATAATATTGATTCACACAAAAGCTTCAGTAAAGTTTTTTCTCCTCCCACCCAAACAGACCCCCTTTCAGCCGAGCACACCTCCACCACTCGCTCCATTTAGCCGCTCCAATTCCATTCCACTCTCCTGGCTATTGTTTCCACCTCTGCTTCCTCTGCTGACCTGCGCTGTGCCCTCCGGCCCTGTGGCAGGCTGGCAGCGCCACTGCTCCTTTGCGCCTTTTCAGAGTTGTTTCCTCCATTCTGGCTGCTTTCATTAGCTTCCTCTCTCTCTCACTCACTCTCTCTCTCTCTTTTGCTCTCTCTCTCTCTCTCTCACTCTGAAACGTCCACTCTCTGCCAGCGCTGCCCACTCCACTGCTGCTGTAGGGTCAAAGGCTGCAGTCCATTGTCTGCCTGGCATTTAGAGCACACACTGTGAGAATGTAAATGCGTGGCACTGATGTCATCACTGTTCTCAGCTGTAGGAGTGGGCAGATACAACCAAAAGTATAATAAAACATTAATTATAAATCAATGTGTAAAAAATCTCACATATCAGTTTTTGCTGTTTTTCCCTTTCTAGCAAAATGTAAACCTACAGATGTTCCTAAAATTGTGGCAAATGCATTATGATATTTGGACCAATAGAAATGCTTCAAAAAGAATTGGAATATTCTTTTTGAACTTCTGTTGAAAGTTAACAAGGGGCTTTGTTTGACAGTGACAATGTTTATTGACCACTTAACCACCATTAAAACACCATCAAACCAAGATGAACTGCTTGAATTTTTGCACTAGGAATAAAGGCATAAAGTTATCCAAAAGCAGTGTGTAAGACTGGCGGAGGAGAACATGCCACCAACTATTGATTTCTGAACTCTTTAACCTTTATGAATATGAACTTGTTTTCTTTGCATTATTTGAGGTCTTAAAGCTCTGCAACTTTTTGTGTTATTTCAGCCATTTCTCATTTTCTGCAAATAAATGCTCTAAATGACAATATTTTTATTTGGAATTTTGGAGAAATGTCTGTAGTTTATAGAATAAAACAATAATGTTTATTTTACTCAAACATAAACCTATAAATAGCAAAATCAGAGAAACTGATTCAGAAAGCGGTCTCTTACTTTTTTGCCAGAACTGTATGTTACTCTAGGATATTAAACTGTATGTATCTAGTCATAGTTAACAGAATATTAACAGTTTAGTATGTAAATGTGACAAACTTTGAACCTCAAATACTGCTGTTCTTCCTTTAAAAGAAAATTTAGGAGCACAAAAACAGAGGTGTACAAAAAGTCAGTTTTAAATTCCCTAAAACTGTTATATCACAGTCTTAACTTGTTCAGAGTCACATATCCCAGCTTACTAGTAATAACCCTAGTAAATATGTTAAAACAATACATATTAAATCTCTTCTATTAAAAGAATATCTAAATTGTGTTTATTTCCTTTACATCATGTTACCTACTAAAAAGTCTTTGTCCACTGGCAGATCATTTTGATTTAATTTTGCTTGTCCTGTATTTCTTTACAAATTATTGACTGAATTATTTCTTGAATTACACAAATGTCTGTTTTACTAGATATTATCACTAAAAACAACTAAACATAACTTAGAATTAAGTTAGTGCATTTCTATAATCATCTAAAATATGAAAACAAATATTTACACATTTGCACAACATTTAAGAGTAATATAATTGCTATAATATTTTTTTACACCATTTACTGTAGGCTACTAAGTAAACTGGCTGTGTATTTTATGTGTATTTTATAAACTGACATGCCAATTTTCATGGAACAGGAAAAATGGAGACATGAATTGCATTGAGTCATTGTTCCAAAATTTTTGCCACCTAACCCTTTATGATCTGTTCACATACTGCTGTCCTATGACTTATGGCATGCCACAGTTTTACACATAGTTATTGCATACTGACCAAAAATGCAGATTTGATCAAAAACCTTTTTCCCAAGCTAGCTGTCTGTATTCGTTTAACTCACACTGTGCACTTTAATAAAGCCCAGCCAGCCCTGCATGAACCTGTGCCATGTCCGGCTCATTCTGCAGCGTGTGCTTCACTGCAGAGCGTCCAGCTCCTGCACCACAGCGCCGGATTCAGCCGGAGAGCAGTGCTTCTTCCACACGGATAACAATTCAATTGCACAGCCCCTGCAAATCAATAGGGCCACTCCAGAGAGCGCGAGTAGGTGAGCAGCAGCAGTGTCCTTGAGCTCCCCGTTTATATCACACTCCACAGCGCAGGACAGGACGGGGTTAAATTTGGATTTCCCCTCGCTCTGTCTCTTTATCTGAGCGTATCCCTCGCTATTCTTTTATTTGGGCACATTCCTGCGCTGTGCCGCTTCACGCTTTATCTCTTTTCTTCCTCAGAGCTCAGTTTCTTTAGTCAGATCTATTCAGTGGGGCTGTATCGTCTGTATTGAGAAGAGTACAGTAGTGGGGCTACAGTAGAGGGGATGTAGTAATAATAATATTACTGTATTAGTAATACTGAGTACAGTACAGTAGTGGGGCTGTATTGACTTTATTGAGTACAGTAGATCATTGGGGCAGAATTGGCTGAATTGAGTACAGTAGAGTAGTGGGGCTACAGTAAATGAGATTTAATGGGGCTGTACTGAGTACAGTAGAAGAGTGTGGATACAGTAAATGGAATATAATGGGGCTGTACTCAAAATATTGAGTACAGTAGAGTACTGGGACTACAGTAAATGGGATGTAATGGGGCTGTACTGGCTGTATTAAGTACAGTTGAGTAGTGGGCAGTAAATGGGATGTAATGGGGCTGTACTGAGTACAGTAGAGTAGTGGGGCTACAGTTAATGTGATGTAGTGTGGCATTATTTGCTGTACTGGCTGTACTGAGTACAGTAGAGTAGTGGGGCTAAAGTAAATGTGGTGTAGTGGGGCATTATTTGCTGTACTGGCTGTACTGAGTACAGTAGAGTAGTGGGGCTGTACTGGCTTTATTGAGTACAGTATACTAGTGGGACTACAATAGAGGGGATGTGGTGGAACTGTATTGTCTGTATTAAGTGCAGTAAAGTAGTGGGGCTGTATGAGCAGTACTAAGTACAGTACAGTATAGGGGTTGTACTGACTGTATTGATTACAGTACAGTAGTGGGACTACAGTAAATGGGATGTAGTGGGGATGTATTGAGTTCAGTAGAGTAGTGGGGCAGTAGTTCTGTCCTGGTTGTATTGAGTACAGTAAAGAAGTGGGGTTAAAGTACATGAGATTTAGTGGGGCTGTAGTGGCAATACTAAGTACAGTAAAGTAGTGGGGCTACAGTAGAGGGGATGTAATGGGGCTGTACTGGCTGTACTGGGAATATTGAGTACAGTAGAGTAGTGGGGCTACAGTAGAGGGGATGTAATGGGGCTGTACTGGCTGTACTGGGAATATTGAGTACAGTAGAGTAGTGAGGCTACAGTAAATGGGATGTAATGGGGCTCTATTGAGTGCAGTAGGGTAGTAGGGCTGTATTGACTGAATTTAGTACAGTAGAGTAGTGGGGTAGGATTGGCTCTATTGAGTGCAGTAGGGTAGTAGGGCTGTATTGACTGAATTTAGTACAGTAGAGTAGTGGGGTAGAATTGGCTCTATTGAGTACAGTAGGGTAGTAGGGCTGTATTGACTGAATTTAGTACAGTAGAGTAGTGGGGTAGGATTGGCTCTATTGAGTACAGTAGAGTAGTAGGGCTGTATTGACTGTATTTAGAACAGTAGATTAGTGGGGTAGGATTGGCTCTATTGAGTGCAGTAGGGTAGTAGGGCTGTATTGACTGTATTTAGTACAGTAGAGTAGTGGGGTAGAATTGGCTGTACTGGGTACAGTAGAGTAGTGGAACTTGCTGTAGATGGGATGTAGTGGGGCTGTACTGGCAATATTGAGTACAGTAGAGTAGTGGGGCTGTACTGGCTTCATTGAGTACAGTAGAGTAGTGAGGCTGTACTGGCTGTATTGAGTACAGTAGAGTAGTGAGGCTGTACTGGCTGTATTGAGTACAGTAGAGTATTTATGCAGTATTTGCTGTACTGGCTGTATTGAGTACAGTAGATTAGTGGGGATGTACTGGCTGTACTGGCAATACTGAGTATAGTAGAGTAGTGGAGCTGTACTGGCTGTATTGAGTACAGTAGAGTATTGAGGCAGTATTTGCTGTACTGGCTGTATTGAGTACAGTAGAGTAATGGGGCAGTATTTCCTGTACTGACTGTAAATGACTTTACCAACATTTCTACTTTTCTAAAAAAGTTAACAAAGTATTTGTACTTTATTACGTGACACCTCTCCTCTTTTATACTCTTACTTTAAGTGAATGAACTGGTTTTGCAATACTTTTGCATCCACTGATCCATATTCAACATAAATGTATGTGTTTTGACCATAGTTTAGTAAGTCTGATGCAGCCTGGCAACAGTTGCTATGAGAGAAAGCTTTAGGGGCGGTGCATGGACACGTCGATCAAAGTTAATAACAATAATGCAGACAATAATTATGATGTTTCCAAACAAGAACAGAAGGAAAACAGCAACAGAACCAGAACTTCCTCTCTCTCTCTCTCTCTCTCTCTCTCTCTCTCTATCTCTCTATCTCTCTCCTTCTTTCTTTTTCTTTCAGTCTCCAGCTTTCGCTCCTGTATTTCTCCTTGCATGCTAAAGAGTGCTGTTGCTGCAACCCTCAGCCGAGCTGGCTAAAGAAAGCCTAAGATGTGTAATTGGATTACAGCCGGGTAATCTGCAAACAGAATGAGTAAGAGGCAGATAGGAGATCAGTGAGGAATGCCTGGGTAAGGCCTGCTGCACGAGGCCTGCGGAAAAACACTGCGAAACTGAGACTAAATCTACTGGAACCAGCCGGGCCGTGTGATTCGCTTGCATCACGCTGTTTTCACATCAGAGCCCCTCTGTCAGTAAATACTGCTCCATCTGATAAGACCATTTATTTAAAGCACAACACATTTTTCACTCTTTGCTTTACTTAGCGTGCAGTGAGATGCGTGAGCTGAAACTCTGTGTGTTTTTTCTCTGGGTAGAACTTGCATTCCTGTAGTTTCCAATTCTGGAAGCGTCTTAAGAAGCTTTTTTTAACAAACGCAGAGCAGCTTTCTTTCAAAACATCACTGTTTTATGGATTCTCTGTACTGTTCCAGCTTTATTTCCTAAAACTACAGGTAAAATATGATTTATTACAGTGTAACTGCTAGGAATTACTTAATATACTGTATTATCTCTGTTTAACTACCTTTCACTTTAAAACCGCCAAACAAAAATACCAATTTTTGCCAGTTGTCACTTTCTAACATCATAATGAATGTCATCACTGTCGAATAAAAAACATGGAAACCACTTTAAATTAAGACTCCTTCATAAAGAGTTCATAAACAGTTTATAAAGAAGAGTATTAACAATTTTAATTAGGTTCTAAACTATTAATAAACCGTTAAAACATATAAATAATAAGGTAACAGTGACCAGTCATGTACAAAATAGTGATTACATGTTCATTCATACTGTTAAACCTCAGATCTTACTAATTTCCCATCTTACTTGGTGTTTTCCATCAGTCATCATAAACATTTCTGTTAATAACTTTATTCATTTAAGAATAATGACATATTAAACTCTGTTTAAGTGTTTATTAAAGTTTTTAAAGTATTTACAACTTAAAGCATTTATAAACACCTTTAAAAACCCTTATAAACAAAGCCTATTTTACCAAATCACATAGCTCCAAAATGATGAAATCTACAGGAGAAGGCAAATCTATTCTTTGTAAAATGTTAGTGTATTTAAATAATTTTAAAGCATTTCTATTGGTCTATTCAGACAGAATTATTGGTTTTTACATGGTTTAAACGGTGAAAAAAACATACATGTTTTTATTGGACAGCAGTGATGGGTTCTTAAGAGTGACTGGATCAATAGTAATGCTCTAAAATTCCCTGGATAAAATTTCTTTACATTGATTTCCACTGTAAGTGTTTGCAGGACAGCAACAAAATATACTTCCAAGGATTCTTTCAAGAACCAAGACAACTCAAGAGAACATCTGGATGCTTAAAATAGTTCTTTGTTTGGTTAAAATGTCTTTTATGTCGATGGAAAAAAATAAAAAAATTAAAATTATGTTTAGCAGATTCTATATATAACCTTTATAAATAACATACTATATATAAAAGTAGTTGCATTATATAGCACCAGTCTACAGTCATAAGTTTTTTAAAGAAAAGTTAAAAGTTTTAAGGGTTTATAAAGAAACGGCGAATAACGCCTTATAATATCTGTTCATAAGTACATTGTACAGTGTAGTGTTGTAATGCAGTATAACACAGATTTGGTATATTTTGGTATAATGCATTATAATATGCAGCTATGATTTCTCAAATTAGGCTTTTATAAATGTATGTAACACATTATAAAGCCTTATATACAGCCATTACTGACTTTAGGTTGCTTTTTAAATGTGAAGTAAATTTTATTATGCCTCATCGTAATGTCTTATAGAGCATCATGAGCGATCTTTACTGGTTTGAAATGAAGTGTGTTTTTTTTTTTTTTAAATGCCTACAGAAAGGCATAATAACATTTACTTGTTTAAAAACACGTTTAAAACACACTTCACTTTAAGCCAATAAAAAGCACTCATAATGCTCTATAAGACATTACAGTGAGGCATAATAAAACTTCACGTTTAAAAAGCATATGAAAAAACTAATGCATTATACCAAAATATACCAAATCTGTGTTATAGTGCATTACAACACTACGTTGTAGAATGTTCTTATGAACAGATATTATAAGACATTACACGCTGTTTCTTTATAAACCCTTATACTTGTAGTTTATAATGTGTTACGAATGTCGTTGTAAGTACTTGTGAGCAATTATACAGGCTTATTACAATAATTTTAAGGTATTATGCATGTCATATAATGCACTATAAATGCATTCATAAGGCGTTATGAATACAGGGTTCATATGAAGTGTTACCATAGTTTCTTTGTATGGGAACTCTATGTCCCTATAACTAGCATTGTAAGCCTGGTGGGAGCATCAGCTAAAAATGGAGAAGGACTATTCAACAAAATGTTGTATATGTTATCATGTTTACCCTCTTTTAAATGCTGCCTCTGTATGATGAAAAAGTTTACTTTTATACATATTAAAAAGTAATACAATAATTTATATTTCACTTAAGACAGTCGTTTACTAATTTAATAATTTGTCAGTCCGCTAAGCTTCTGTAGTTAGAGCAGATGTGAGGAACACATATCGACCCTTAAGGTTAAAAGGGTTAAATTCCCCCCTGAGAAAAGCGGAAGATGGAAACAACAACAGGCTGGATCATCGAGAAACACGATGAGGCCGCAGCTTATTTAATTTCTGAGACCTAATTGGATAATCAGGCTCAGAGTGTTGTCACAGCAATCATTAAAAAGGTCAGCATGTGTGTGTGTGTGTGTGTGTGTGCTGTAGGTTTATAGTGGTGTGGCTCTTTAATACAGGCAGCTAGTAAACAGATGGGGACTGTGGGTAAGCTGCAATACTGCAAGTTCCTCACAACCCTCGTCTTAAAGCGATACTCCACCACATCCCCCAATATCCCCAATATATCCAATATCCCCAATATACCCAATATATCCAATATCCCCAATATACCCAATATATCCAATATCCCCAATATACCCAATATCCCCAATATCCCCAATATCTCCAATATACCGTATATACCCGATATCCCCAATATCCCCAATATATCCAATATCCCCAATATACCCAATATATCCAATATCCCCAATATACCCAATATATCCAATATCCCCAATATCCCCAATATACCCAATATCCCCAATATACCCAATATATCCAATATACCCAATATAGCCAATACACCCAATATACCCACTATACCCAATATCCCCAATATACCCAATATCCCCAATATCCCCAATATCCCCAATATACCCAATATCCCCAATATACCCAATATATCCAATATACTCAATACCCCCAATATACCCAATATCCCCAATATCCCCAATATAGCCAATATACCCACAATATTTCCAATATCCCCAATATACCCAATATACTCAATATACCCAATATACTCAATATACCCAATATACTCAATATACCCCATATACCCACTATACCCAATATAGCCAATACACTCAATATTCCCAATATCCCCAATATTCCCAATATCCCCAATATCCACAATATAGCCAATACAGCCAATATACTCAATATTCCCAATATCCCCAGTATAGCCAATACAGCCAATATACTCAATATTCCCAATATAATCAATATCCCCAATATCCCCAATATACTCAATATACCCAATACACCCAATATACCCAATATACCCAATACACCCAATATACCCAATATAGCCAATATCACCAATATAGCCTATATAGCCAATAACCCCAATATCCCCAATATAGCTGTCAGGGCCAGACAGGAATGAGACTGGTGCAGATACAATAAAATAACTTTTATTAAAGTTATAGAGTAGACAGGGGTAGTCAACAGAAACAGGGTCAGTACCAAAAATGCACAGTGTAGAGAAACCATACCATAACCGGGGAACAGTCCAGAGTTCATACACGGGTAGGCAGTATCACAGGGTAGGCAAAATTCCAGAGTACAATAAACAGTCCAGGTCATACACGGTAATCCAACACAAGGGAGCAGGCAAAAATCAAAGTCGATAGAAAACAAAAACAAGATCATACACGGAGAATAGCAAGGGCAAGAGAAACGCTTTGTATTGTAGGATTTACCAAACAGATACTCGGCGAGGTGTGAGTGTGAGCATGGCCCTTAAATACACTGAGTAATCAGTACTCGGGACTTCCTGGTGGCGTCATGTGACGTGTCATGTGATCGGGAGTGTGTGTTGTGTCATGGAGTGGTGCGTTCTGGGTATTGTAGTTGTTACTGTGAGAATCGCAGATAGAGCTGGATGTGGGAGACACAGACGTGCTTTCAGCACCAGACATGACAGTACCCACCCCCTGAGGGACCGGAGCGGAGGCAGAACGGGGCCGACCCCGGCGACGACCACCCGGCGGACAGGGAGTACCGGCGGGAGGTGCAGGTGTCGGAGCGGAGGTGCCAGACAGACGGGGCTCACCAGAGCGAGAAACCCGACGAGTTGGAGCAGAGGAGGTCGGAGGACGCTTGGGACGTCCACGGGGCCTAGGAGCAGGCTTACCAGGAAAACGAGCATGAAACTCCACGAGCAAGGCAGGGTCCAGCACGTCTTTGGCAGCCACCCAACAACGCTCCTCCGGACCATACCCCTCCCAATCGATAAGGTATTGGAGTACACCCCCACGTCTGCGTGAATCCAGCACCTCCCGGACAGCATACGTGGACGACCCCTCCCCCTCCACAGCCGCGGGTGGAACATCAGCCGGTGCAGCGTCAGCGAGCGGACCCGGGACCATAGGCTTGAGGAGAGATACATGAAAAGAATTATTAATACGATACTGAGGGGGTAACTCCACCTTGTAAGTAACTTCATTAATACGTGACAAAATCTTAAGAGGACCAATAAACTTAGGCAGGAGTTTTCTACAACTACCCTCAAACCTAAAGTCCCGGGTAGAAAGCCACACCCGATCTCCTGGTTGGTAGTCTGGGCTGTCACCACGGTGCTTGTCCGCACGCTCCTTGTACACGCGCAGTACCTCAGAGACTTTACGATGCGTGTCTTCCCACACCTGCTCACTGCGCTTCATCCATTCATCCACAGCCGGCACATCAGTGGACACCGCTGTCCAAGGAGCTAGAGGAGGCTGAAAACCCAGAACACACTGAAAGGGGGTGAGGCCAGAGGTAGTGTTAACAAGGGAGTTTTGAGCAATTTCAGCCCAAACGAGGTATTGTGACCAATCAGTGGGATGTTTGAAGCAGTATGTGCGGAGGAATTTCCCGAGTTCCTGATTAACCCTCTCACATTGACCATTACATGTAGGGTGGAACCCAGAAGTGAGACTGACATGTACACCGAGATGTTCAAAAAATGCCTTCCACACACGAGAGGTAAATTGAGGACCACGGTCAGACAAAATATCTTCGGGGATACCAAAGTGTCTAAATACATGCATATAAATAGCTTGAGCAGTTTGGAAGGCAGTAGGCAGAGCTGGGAATGGAATAAATTTAACCCCTCTAGAGAAACGATCAACAACAGTGAGAACTGTAGTATAACCCTCAGATACAGGCAGATCAGTAATAAAATCAACAGCAATATGCGACCAAGGTCTCTCAGGTACAGGGAGAGGTAGTAGCTTACCGGCTGGAAGGGTTTTAGGCGTTTTACATTGCGCACAGACAGAGCAGGAGGTAACGAATGAGTGAACATCAGCACGCATAGAATCCCACCAGTAACGGGCAGAGAGTAATTGTAACGTGCGTGTGACACCAGGATGACCAGAGGTTAAAGCGGAATGAGCCCAGGTGATGAGCCTGTCTCGAAACTGGACGGGTACGAACGTTTTACCCTGAGGACAGTCCTCAGAATTGGGGTGATTAGCGTTACTTTGGCGAATCTGATCGTCTAACTCCCATTGAATGGCTGCGATCTGAACAGAGGGAGGAAGAATGCGTTCAGCCTCCTGGGACTGGGATGCGCTATCCACAGTGCTGTAAACCCTGGACAGCGCATCAGCTTTAGTATTACGGCTTCCCGGACGGAACGAGATCGAGAAGTTAAATCTAGAGAAAAAAAGAGACCAACGTGCTTGTCTCGGATTAAGTCGTTTAGCCGTGCGGAGGTATTCCAAATTCTTGTGATCAGTATACACAGTAAACGGATGAACGGACCCCTCCAGCCAGTGACGCCATTCTTCTAGAGCTAACTTCACAGCAAGAAGTTCCCTATCCCCTATCCCATAGTTACGCTCCGCAGGGGAAAGCTTGCGTGAGAAGAAGGCTACAGGAAACAATTTGGGTGGCGACCCACTACGCTGAGAGAGAACCGCGCCAACACCCGATTCGGAAGCGTCCACTTCCACTACGAAGGGAAACTCGGGATTAGGGTGCCTAAGTACAGGGGCTGAAGTGAACGCAGCTTTCAGCTCACAGAAAGCGCGATCCGCTTCGGGTGACCACTTCAGGGTTTTAGCAGCCCCCTTAGTGAGAGCAGTCAGGGGCGCAGCAATGGAGCTAAAGTTACGGATGAACCGCCTATAAAAATTAGCGAAGCCAAGGAATCGCTGGAGTTCTTTAATGGTCTGGGGCACTGGCCAATTAGTAACGGCAGTTACTTTCTCATCGTCCATAAGGACACCGGAGGAACTAATAACGTAGCCGAGAAATGTGACCCTTTGCGTGTGGAACTCACATTTCTCGGCTTTGGCAAACAGGCTATGTTCTCTCAGGCGTTGGAGAACTTGGCGAACATGCTGTATGTGTGTGGGGAGATCTGGGGAATAGACAAGGATGTCGTCTATAAAAAGGACAACAGAGTGATTAATAAGATCGCGAAATATGTCGTTCATAAATGACTGGAATATGGCTGGGGCGTTAGCGAGACCGTAGCTCATGACCAGGTATTCATAGTGGCCGTTGGTGGTGGAAAACGCCGTTTTCCATTCGTCACCTTCCCTGATGCGAATGAGATTATAAGCGCTACGGAGATCGAGTTTGGTGAAGTACACAGCATTACGTAACTGTTCGAGTGCTGCTGGGATTAACGGGAGCGGGTAAGCGAATTTTTTCGTAATGTCGTTTAAGCCTCTGTAATCTATGCAGGGTCTCAAACCCCCATCCTTCTTCTTCACGAAGAAGAAACCTGAACCAACTGGGGATTTGGATGGGCGAATGAAACCCTGCGCAAGAGCTTCACTAACATACTCTTCCATAGCCTTCTCCTCATCACGAGACAATGGGTATACACGAGCTTTGGGCAGTACAGAACCCTCTATCAAATCAATAGAGCAATCATAGGGGCGATGCGGAGGTAACTCGGTAGCTTTAGCTTTACTAAACACATCAGAAAAATCATAGTACTCGGAGGGAATAGCAGGGGTATCTACAGAATTAGGGCTTTCGACAGAGGTAGATTGCAAAGAGAGTGAAATTAAAGATAAACAGTTCTCACGACAGAAAGGAGACCAGGCAGTGATGTCTCCCAGGCTCCATGAAATGACGGGGTCGTGTGTCTTTAGCCATGGCGCTCCCAAAACCAGTGGATGTTCTGTGCGTGGGAGCACATAGAGAGAGAGCTGTTCCACATGTAGAGCGCTGGCTTGAAGGGTGAGAGGAAGAGTCTGCAGGGTCACAGGTTTGGAGCGTACAGTCTCTCCATCGATGGCATGGATGGAGATCGACTTGGGGAGAACTTTCGTGGGTATGGCGTGCTCCTCCACCAAATCCAGGCTGATAAAGTTCCCCTCCGACCCAGAATCTACAAGCGCTGAGACACAAAACACATCCGTTGGAGTGGTAATAATAACAGGCAACACAAAACATTTTTCTTTAAGTGTAGAAACAGGGGTACATACCACGTTAGCGCGTGGAGCACTCTCCACGCGCTGTCCCAGAGCAGACGCTTGAGCAGAATTGGGCCGGAGTTCACAGTTAGCCCTTAGATGACCTGGACCACCACAATAGAGGCACAGGTGAAGGCGTATGCGACGCTGCCTCTCAGCGACGGATAGTCTGGATCGTGTGATGTCCATGGGTTCGGAGCTGGGTGCAGGCACAGATTCCGGAACTGGATTCCCGGACTGGAGTAGTGCAGGGCGAACCACAGGAGTGTGGCTAACAGCTTTGGGCTTACGGGAGAGGAGCTGATCCAGACGGATAGACAGAGCGATCAGCTGATCCAGGGTGAGTGAGTCGTCCTTGCATGCAAGTTCTCTTTGAATCTCGGGGTTAAGTCCGTGTCGAAACATGGAGATGAGAGCAGGGTCGTTCCAACCGCTGCTAGCGGCTAACGTACGGAACTCCAGAGCAAAGGCTGCCACAGATAGTTTACCTTGCTTCAAGGAAATCAGAAGCTCTCCACTAGATTGCCCATAGCGTGTATGATCAAAAACGCTGCGAAAAATAGACAAAAAAGTGTCGTAGCTGGATTCAGAAATGCTCTCCCAAATCGCTGTAGCCCAGTCCAAAGCCTTGCCAGACAACCGAGAAATTATAAACCCGATTTTAGCTTTATCAGAAGCAGGAGGTGAGTTGCTAAAAAACACGGAGCACTGGAGCAGAAATCCATTACACTTCTCAGTGTTACCGTCATAGACCTCTGGTTTACACACAGCGAAAACGGGAGTAGTGGGTTTGTTAGGACTGGCTACAGGACTAACCACTGGGCTAGGGTTCTGGGTGGACAAACCCCGGAGGTGACTCATAATATCGGCTAGCTGCTGCTGTTGGTTAACCTGGTGGCGTGCTAGCTCATCAACAGCTTGGGTCACACCAGCGAGCGTTTGCTGGTGCTGACCTAAAAGCCGACCCTGGTTAGCCAAACCAGACTTAATAGACTCTGTATCCGCAGTCTCTGTCATTAAGGCCGAGTATCTTGTCAGGGCCAGACAGGAATGAGACTGGTGCAGATACAATAAAATAACTTTTATTAAAGTTATAGAGTAGACAGGGGTAGTCAACAGAAACAGGGTCAGTACCAAAAATGCACAGTGTAGAGAAACCATACCATAACCGGGGAACAGTCCAGAGTTCATACACGGGTAGGCAGTATCACAGGGTAGGCAAAATTCCAGAGTACAATAAACAGTCCAGGTCATACACGGTAATCCAACACAAGGGAGCAGGCAAAAATCAAAGTCGATAGAAAACAAAAACAAGATCATACACGGAGAATAGCAAGGGCAAGAGAAACGCTTTGTATTGTAGGATTTACCAAACAGATACTCGGCGAGGTGTGAGTGTGAGCATGGCCCTTAAATACACTGAGTAATCAGTACTCGGGACTTCCTGGTGGCGTCATGTGACGTGTCATGTGATCGGGAGTGTGTGTTGTGTCATGGAGTGGTGCGTTCTGGGTATTGTAGTTGTTACTGTGAGAATCGCAGATAGAGCTGGATGTGGGAGACACAGACGTGCTTTCAGCACCAGACATGACAATAGCCAATATAGCTAATATCCCCAATATACCCAATATCCCCAATATACCCAATATCCCCAATATACCAATATCCCCAATATACCCAATATACTCAATATCCCCAATATACCCAATATATCCAATATCCCCAATATACCCAATATCCACAATATACCCAATATACCCAATATACCCAATATCCCCAATCTACCAAATATCCCCAATATCCCCAATATCCCCAATATACCCAATATACCAATATCCCCAATATCCCCAATATACCCAATATTCCCAATATACTCAATATACCCAATATCCCCAATATACCCAATATACCCAATATACTCAATATCCCCAATATCCCCAATATACCCAATATACTCAATATACCCAATATACCCAATATACCCAATATACACACAACTATTACACTTCTGTCACACTGCCAATAACAGTCCAGCAGAAAAATCCCTTTCATTACAACTCAATAAGCTGCGGCTTCACAATCAACACACTGCCTCTATTACAAGTGTGTATTGAGTCAGGAGTCTCCCCAATGGAGAATCAATATTACAATAGAAATATATACTTAGATATAAATATATATAAGAAACATATACTACTAACAATATACTAAGATAGAAATATATATATATAAACATTTAAAAAAAACCTTACAGAAAGCTGGATTATCTTTTAAAGGAAAAACAGCAGTTTTTAAGGTTCACATTTTGTCTTTTTAATGTACTAATTGCAATATTCTATTAACTATGACTAGATACATACAGTTTAATATCCTAGGGTAACATTTTGCTGGAAAAACGTAAGAGCCCACTTCAGTTTCTGAATCAGATTCTCTGATTTAGCTATTTATAGCTATATATTTGAGTAACATGACAATTGCTGTTTTATTCTATGAACTACAACCCTATAAACAACATTTCTCCAAAATTCCAAATAAAAATATTGTCATTTAGAGCATTTATTTGCAGAAAATGAGAAATGTCTGAAATAAGAAAAAAGATGCAGAGCTTTCAGACCTCAAATAACACAAAGAAAACAAGTTTATATTCATAAAGTTTAAGAGTTCAGAAATCAATATTTGGTGGAATAACCCTGGTTGGTTTTTAATCACAGTTTTCTTGCATCTTGGCATGCTCTCCTCCACCAGTCTTACACACTGCTTTTGGATAACTTTAAGCCTTTACTCCTGGTGCCAAAATTCAAGCAGTTCAGCTTGTGATTAACTGAACTCAATTTTTTATTCAATTAACACTAATCACTAATGCTAATCATTACACATTTTTAAAACTAATGTCTCAATTCATTATTATTAAAAACATTTTTAAGCATTAGAATTTAGTGTTAACTAATAATTAGTAAAGAGCATTGCTTAACCATTTAACAATGTATATTACTATGTACATCATGCATTTTTCATCATGCAAACTACTGGCTAATATTATCATTACATATTCATCTGTTCCTTCAATCGAAACCTAAAGTAAACAGCGTTATCAGCTCCGTCCACATATCAATACACTCTGAAATCAAAAAGTAGGAATTAGAGTGGCTTTGTTTGCACTGGCGCTGATAAAAGTCAATCAAACATTGACTCAGCCCAAGGTTTAGTGCTGATAACTGAAGTTGCTGTGGTGCTGCGGTTACACAGTTCAAGCACCCAACAGTAGCAGCGCCTGGTGTGAGAAACCAATGAACCAACCAACCAACGAACTAACCAACCAACCAATCAACCAACCAACCAACCAACCCACCAATCAACCAACCCACCAACTAATAAACCAACCAATTAACCAACCAATCAACCAACCAACTAATCATCCAACCAACCACCTAACCAACCCACCAAATAACCAACCCACCAAATAATAAAACAACCAATCAACCAACCAACTAACCAACCAACCAACCAACCAACCAACCAAATAACCAACCAACCAACCAAACCAATTAATCAAAGTATATATATATATATATATATATATATATATATATATATATATATATATATATATATATATTGGATTAATTTGCCTATACACCAGAGATTAATAGTATTTTATTTTGTTTATTTTTTGTTGATATGTTGCACTGTTTTTATTACTGTAAAGTGATTATCTGAGCATCAGTATGTCTTGACGTGATGACATGATGTGCAAATGACAAATAAACTTAAAACTTTAAACTTGTTAGAAGCTTGTTGATGGTTATAGGAAGAGTTTTTGGTGAAATTATTATTAATAATTTTGGCTGTTTTTTTTTTCCTTCGTTTCTTTTTATTAGTATTGTTCCAATGAACACAAAGGCAATACACATGTACATAACAAAAGAGGTGTAATTGCAATCATTTTCTTGGAGAAAACTTCAATTTTTTTTGGAAAGATTTCAGAGGTGCCTACACTTTTAGCTACTATATATATTGTATGTCTTACAGGTAGCAAAGAATTGAATTATTGAGTCTTCTTCAGGTAAGCTTCAGGTAAGTCTTTTGGACCCAGTTTTATAGGCATTTTAACACCATATTCATTTAGCTCAAATTGAAATTACACATATTTAGACATCTAATAATAATTCAGCCTAATGTTTATCACAAATAAGAGATATCTGCACCAGAGCTCAAGTGTCCACCTGCGAGAGCGCCGAGCTGCTCAAGTGCAAACGTAACCCACTCGAATTTGGACCGGCGGCAAATTAAACAAGACTTATTCGAGCGTGAGAGATGGTACAGTCTCAGCTCCCAAACTCCAGCTATGTGCCGTTTCTAGGTCAAGTGAATAAACATTGGCACTGCTGAGCGTACCTTCACACACAAGCCGAGAGCGAGAGAATGAGAGATAGAGAGAGAGAGAGAGAGAAAAGAGAGAGAAGAGAGAGTGTGAAAGTGAGAAGAAACTAACTTTTTCTTCGCAAAGTTGTCGAGGAACCTGTTTCACGGAAGCGGAGAAGAATAAAAAGATACAGAGCGTTACAGAAGTTATCGGCGAGAGAGAGAGAAAGGAGAGAGAGAGAGAGAGAGAGAGAGAAAGATAGAAAGAGCAGAGCTAAGAAAAAGTGTTGAAACTGCTGACTTGGGATGGATAAAAATGACACTTTGTAATTGACACGTCAACGCGTTCTCCAACAAAGAACCGCAAAGTCATCCCTCTATTCTGGTCCACTTTTCTCCCCCGCCATTCCGTCCATCCGTTCATCCGTCCGTGATCCATCTCCTCCATTCTCCCTTCGCGTCCAAAGCCCTTCATAACGGCCCTCGCCGCAGATTTGAGAGCTTAAATGTCATTCTCATCAGATCAATGTCACTCGCATTAAGCGCTCCGAGTACAACATAAATACGTATGTAGGCCAACGAGTGGGCCTCATTTCATCCCATTAGCTGGAATGAATTCGGTCTCAAGGAATTTCTGCTGGGATTTCTCTCTTCCCTCTATCTCTTATTCCCCCCCCCCCCTCCCTCCAATAATGTTTTATACATGTAAAACTAACAATCAGTCCCCACAGGCGAGCGGCATGCAGGAGCTATTTGTGTGGGCTCAGTGCAGCTGGAGTCGTGCCCAGTAGTGCGTATGTTGTGGAGCAGCGAGTGTGTTCGGCTCTGTCGAGGCATGTAGGGAAACACAGGTGGCTGCTCACAAAAAAAAACTAATTAAAAAAGTCCCCTTTTGTCTGATCTTCTTTAAATTATTCACTACATCTACAGTAGAAGTGATGTAAATTAGGGATGGGACAAAATATCGATATTGTGATAAATCGTGTCGTTTTCGTTTGCAATACATTATCAATACGTGGCACCAAGTATCGTTAAAACTCACCTTGTAGACTCTGTAAAACTGACACTAGTAAATCCTTAATTCCTGGTGTTTGCTCATTAGGTAGCATTTTATCCTCTTTATTAACATATCGTAGAGAAGTAACTGTCTTGTGTTCTGTGATATATCTAGTTTCGTAGTATCACAGTATTGTGATATCATCACTATCATGAGATTCCCACCCCTAATATCTACAGTGGGTATGCTGTAGATGTAAAAGTGGTAAACCTGGGGCGCAGAGCCACTGGTTCAAATCCCGGTCATGCAGCTTGCCATCATCTACAAGTAGTGTGCATGTTGTGAAGCAGCGAGTGTGTTCTGCTCTATCGAGGCATGTAAGGAAACACAGGGTTGGTACAAAATATCAATATTGCTATATATCGTGTCGTTTTTGTTTGCTATAAAGTATCAATACGTGGCATCAAGTATCGTTAAAACTCGCCTTGTAGACTCTGTAAAACTGACACTAGTAAATCCTTAATTCCTGGCATTTGCTCATTAGGTAGCATTTTATCCTCTTTATTAACATATCGTAGAGAACTAACTGTCTTGTGTTCTGTGATATATCTAGTTTCGCAGTATCACAGTATTGTGATATCATCATTATCGTGAGATTCCCACCCCTAATATCTACAGTGGGTATGCTGTAGATGTAAAAGTGGTAAACCTGGGGCGCCGAGTGGTCCAGCAGTCTAAAAATCACTGGTTCAAATCCCGTTCATGCAGCTTGCCATCAGCTACAAGTAGTGCGTATGTTGTGAAGCAGCGAGTGTGTTCTGCTCTGTCGAGGCATGTAAGGAAACACAGGGTTGGTACAAACTATCAAAACTACGATATATTGTGTCGTTTTCATTTGCAATACATTATCAATACATGGCATCAGGTATCAATAATACTTTTTTCAAAGTTGTGGCTTCATTACTCCACGTGGTGGCGCTATAATCATGAATGAATAGGGTAAACCTGAGGTGAAGAATATTGGTTGTTAAATTCTGTGGCAGCGGTCTAAATTGCTGCCATTATGATTGAGAGATCGACGGTTCGAATTCCGGTCATGCGGCTTGCCATCAGCTGCCGGAGCCCTGAGAGAGCACAATTGGCCTTGCTCTCTCTGGGTGGGTACAGTTGATGGTACTCTTACCCTTCATCAATGCTAGGGTGATGTGGATCAGCACAAGGCTGCATCTGTGAGCTGATGTATCAGAACCGAGTCGCTGCGTTTTCCTCCGAGCGTTAGCGCTGTGATGCTACTCGGCAGTTCAAAAAGAGGCGGAGTCTGACTTCACATGTGTCAGTTGTGTTGTGACATCACTAGTGATTGGGGATATACAGCTGAGTATACATAACTTTTACAATTTGCACACTCACGCTTATGTGTTCTAATGACTCAAAAACTACGCATGCATCCTGGTGCTGTAAAGCTTTTAAATGGAAACAACAATGAACAAAAGTCATGTTTTATACTTTTCAGCTCTCAAAGATGTATAAATTGTAAGGTGTTATCTTGTGAGTGAGGCTAAACATTGCTCAAGGCAACAAGACTTATTGAAAAAGTCATCTGGCTTGATCTATTCTGATCTGAGTCCTGCTTTATTTTATATGCTAGGTAAATAAGGTAATTGAGTAGATGTTGGCATGAAAAATAGCAAATTTCCAGAGAGCAATGATATTTCACACAGGAAAGTCTGAACAAAACAGATTTTAGTCCAACTAAGCACACATTCAACTACCATGTATAAAATCATAAGTTTTCGGCTAAAGTTTCACCAGGATACAATTCAGATACTTCTCACACCAGTCACATGAAGTGATCAGGTATGCACAGGATCTCCGAGTTGAACACGCCAATCAACCATGAATGTGTGTCCATTACTAATGACTGGAAAGCACTGGAGAGACTTGGCTTCTGCTAATGAAGAAAAAATAAGCACAAAACATGGTGTCACTGGTCATTAGACGGTCTTAGCAGGAGCAGGAAGGTCGTAGACCCTGACCTCACCAACGTCCACCTGTCTATTACCATACAAGCGAAACAAATATGGCCGCAATTACCGCAGTTCACTTCATTTACCAACACTACTACTGCTCGTTTTAGGAACCTAACAATACAGACTTACATAATTTCATAATTTTCAGAGTTACATGAACTTGTACGCTCATTCTGGCAGTGGGTCAACATCTCATTAAACATAACCAACACTATGGGCCCTATCTTAGTGATCTATAGTGCACCGCCAATGGTGTATCATGCAGTTGGATTTAGAGCATGTCGATGTGTTTTTGGTATCGTGAGGGCACAAAAAATGCAGCCTTGCACGGTTTAAAACGTGCAAAAGGCATATAATAATTATCTTAATTAATTATAGGTGTGTTTTGGGCAAATAAACCAGGAAATAAACCAATCAGTGTGCCAGTTGTCATTACCTTTAAGAGGCAGGTGTTCTCTGACTTTGGTGCATTCGTATCTTAACAGAACGGGGCTTTGTGCATCTCAGCAGAGGATACTGACTCGAAGATACACCAGAAGCTCATTAAATGAAACAGAAATGTTATTTTATTCTTTATTCTGTTTATTGTTGACATAAAAGCTGTACGGCACTCCTGCATGACTGCAACAGGATTGGATGGCTGACTGTTGACTGTTGTCAGGGTTTTAATCAGTCAGTGGCGCACCTGTATTTCCCACCGACAAGATTGAAACACACCAAATATTTACCTGAACACGCCTCACTTCCAGATCACCACACCCTTCAGTGTAGATATTTTTCTAAACTTCGATGCTATTTTAAAGGCACAGAGGCATGAAAAGGCGTGAAAATACAGCTGATGGGTGTGTAACATAGCAATGAGCATCCAGAGACGACTTTCTACACAATTTTGGAGCATCGCTGTGAAGAATTGATTGCATTCAGTGATAAGAGTGTTGATGAGGTCAGGTCATGTTGGGTGATCGCCACCCAACCTCATCTCCAACAGTGGTGATAAATGAAAGCACATCGATCCTTGATTCTTTGGAAAACAAGAGTCTTGAGTATCACAGAATCGCAGTATTGTGATATCATCATTATCATAGACATCCTATTGTGATTTCCACCATAATATACATCCTTTTGGGTGGCACGGTGGCTTAGTGGTTAGCACGTTCACCTCCCAACACTGGGGTCTTGGGTTCAAGTCCCTATCTGGGTGGAGTTTCCATGTTCTCCCCGTGTCTGCGTTGGTTTCCTTCTGGAACAGTTCAAAAACTTGAATATTGGGTAAATTCGATCCTCTAAATTGCTCAGAAAAATGTAATACTCTAAATTGATCTGGTGTGTATGATTGTGTGCTCAGGTATGGATTGGCATATGGATTGACTGTAGTGTATGATGCAGTCCTCCAGGTGAATAGTGGTTTCCGGTTGAGAGTACGCTGTGCAGTGTGTAGGGAGAGTGCTGAGTATAAATGGTTGTGTGTAAAACGTGTAAATTGTAAAGCTTGGGCCTTGGGTTTCTAGAAAGGCACTACATAAGTTGAACTTCATTCATTTTCAGAGTTCCAGGAACTGGTAATCTCACGCTGGCACCAGTGGGCACCCCATTAAAAGAAGTGACAGTGAGGAAATGAGCAGGACTCTGAGCGTATCTCTCTGCGTAACATTTGCGCTGGGCGTAATCTCGTTAGCGCAGGTTTAATGAACCGAGAACCCAGATGGCATCTAAAGAGAAATGAATATGGTCTGATTTGCTCACATAAGGCACAGATAGACGGCCATACTCCTCATTTCCTGTGTAAGGCGTCTTATTGAGTCTATAAATAGCGGTGGAGGATCAGTCTTCAGCGGAGCGAGGTCAGATAGAGATGCCTCACTCCGAGGCTGAGGGCTGCTGTTCCGGCTTCTCCTCCAGAGCCTGTGTTTACACTGCAGCCCACAGTTCCACACAGGCTGATAAGAAACCCCGACTCGCCGGCCTATCTTCCTCTTTTCTCACGGACACACGCTATTCATTCTCTCTATCTGTTTCTGTCAGTCTTTCTCGCTCTCCTTCTCTTCCTCCTCTCTGTTCTGTTATTCGATTATTTTTGGTTTTGCTCTCTATCTCTCTTTTTCTTCTCATTTTGGCTCTCTTTTGCTCTTTTGTCATTCACATTTTGTCATTTTCTCTTCTTTCCCTCTTGCTTCTTCCCTATTTAATCACTTTGTCAACTTGTTCATTCTACTTATGACTCTATTTATGTGCCCTATTTTAGCAATCTATAGGTGAGTGTTCAACCATTCAGCTTGATTTAGGACGTGTCAGTGTGACTTTGCTATCGTAACAACGAGAAAAGTACACCTTGTGTGGCTCAAAACATGCAAAAGGCAAGTAAAAATCTCTTTATTAATCGTGGGTGTGGTTTTTTTTTGTTTAAAGTGAAATAAACCAATCAGCATGAAACTTGCAATTCCTGTTAACATTCAGGTGTGCTCTGACTTTGGCGGATTGCTATTTTAGAGGTGCAGCTACCTGGATGTTTCGAACGCGTCTCAGCAGAGGAAATTAATCTGCTTGTTTATGCTCGTTCATTGTGTTTATTATTAATGCAAAAGTTTAAATAGCCGCCAACAGGTACACGTTATCTGTTTTTGCACTGCTGCATGACCATGTAGGAATAAACATCTGACTGGTGACGTCTGTCTAGGTTGTATTCAGTCAGTGGTGCACCTGTTTTTTTTTTTGTTGCCAAGATAGCAATACAGTAGAAATGTACCTGAACACACCTCATTTCCAGACCACCACACACATCAGTGTAGATTTATTCACAAGCACTGTTGCTTTTTAAACGACGCAGGCAGAAGGCGTAAAAATAGACTGTTGTTGGGGTGTAAAATAGCAATTATGAGCTTATACCTGTCTTTCTCTCATTTTGTCACATTTTTTCACATTTTTTCTTTCACCCTCCAACCATCTCTCTAGTATTCTGTGTTGCTTTACCCCTCTCTCTTTCCCCCACGTATCTCTCTCTCTCTTTCCCACGTAACTCTCTCTTTTTCTCTCTTTCTCTCTCTCTCTTTATCTCTCTCTCTCCCACGTAACTCTCTCTCTTTTTTCCTTCTGTCTCACTGTGTAATCTCTCTCTCTCTTTCTCTCTCATCTTCTCTTATATTCTTCTGCTTATTATTTTCAGTGTATTCTTTCAGCCCCTCTAGTATTTTTTCACTGCTTTTGTTCTTTCCTCTCTCACTCTTTCTCCTTTTTGCTCTTAACTATCACTAAGTATTCCTTTTCCTCACTCTGTCTCTCTGTTTTTTCTCTTTTTGTCTTCTGATTTTTGTCCCTTTATGTTTTCCCTTCTTCTCTTAGTCTCTTTTTTAATCTCTTTTTTCCTCCACACTTATTGCGTCTCACACTAAAATTCGTATTTCCTGATTTTGTTCTCTTACCTTATCTCACTCTCTTTTTTCCTCTTAACTCATGTTTTTCTTTACTTCCTCTTTCTATTTCTTGCTTTCCTTTCTTTTATTTTCTCGCTTTCCATTTTGAATACTCTTTATTCACTTTCTGTCTCCCACTTATTTATCTCTGCTCTCTCATTAGTGCTCTCTCTCTCTCTCTCTCTCTCTGTGTGTTTGGGCAGTAAAGCACTGGGGGGTAAAGCTGGAGTTAAATCACATGGTGAGAGCAGCAGCTGAGCAGCAGATGTAGGTTAAAACAGAGCCGCCGGAAGAGCTGCTATAAAACATACATTCACTCATCATATCTCACTACCCTACTCACACACTCGCACACTCACACACTCGCACACTCGCACACTCGCACACTCGCACACTCACACACTCACACACTGACACACTCACACACTCGCACACTCGCACACTCACACACTCGCACACTCGCACACTCGCACACTCGCACACTCACACACTGACACACTGACACACTCACACACTCGCACACTCACACACTCGCACACTCACACACTCACACACACGCACACACGCACACTCGCACACTCGCACACTCACACACACGCACACTCACACACTCACACACTCACACACTCGCACACTCGCACACTCGCACACTCACACACTCACACACACGCACACTCACAGTCTGCATCAGCGCTCTGCTCTTCCTCAGCCGCCTGACACAGATCACACTCAAACTCCCATAAATCAACATCTCCAACATTTCCTCCTGCATTACCGGATCAGCCTGAGACCTGCGGAGGAACTGAGGAACAGGTCGAGACCAGTTCACTTACGGTATAAAGTTTAGAACAAAAATCTGTCGGACACTCAGTACTAGTCAAAGGTTTTCCCTTTATGTTTGCCATTTAAGTTCTTTATAGTTAAATGCCATCAAATCCTCTCAGGAATGATCCAAAGCCTAGTAAAAACAGTCATCTCTGGCCAGTATAGAAAGTTACTTCAACAAAAAAAGATTAATAATGTGATTAATTTGATCAGATAATGTGCTTAATACCAAAGGATAAGCAGCTATCCCAATAATGTTGTACTATATACTACACAAAGTTGCACAAAAACTGAACTGTCAAACCAAATTAGAGATATGGGTATATGTAATATTGATAAGGTGTAATATTAACATGGTAGTTGGTGTGGTGCAGTGTGGTGCAGTGGATAACACCACCACCTGCCAGTGAGCTACAGACCTCTGTAATAGAAATAACCTTGTAAGTCACGCTGGATAAGAGCGTCAGATAAATGCTGTAAATGTAAATGACATTTTCCACCAAATCATACAAAATAACAGGGGTGAGTGCCAGTAACAGGAGTGAGTTCCGGTAACAGAAAAGAGTGCCAGTAACAGGAGTGAGTTCCAGTAACAGGAGTGAGTTCCAGTAACAGGAGTGAGTTCCAGTAACAGGAATAAGTGCCAGTAACAGAAGTGTGTTCTAGTAACAGGACTGAGTTTCAGTAACAGGAGTGAGTTCCGGTAACAGGAAAGAGTGCCAGTAACAGGAGTGAGTGCCAGTAACAGAAGTGTGTTCTAGTAACAGGAGTGAGTTCCAGTAACAGAAGTGAGTTCCAGTAACAGGAGTGATTTCCGGTAACAGGAAAGAGTGCCAGTAACAGGAGTGAGTGCCAGTAACAGAAGTGTGTTCTAGTAACAGGAGTGAGTTTCAGTAACAGGACTGAGTTCCAGTAACAGGAGTGAGTAGAGTCCTCTGGTTTATTGGTTTATTAATATGAATATTAGTTAATGTAAACCACAGTTTTTTTTTTCAATTCTGTTTGGTTTATCATTTATCCTATTTTTTTTATAAATTGCATGATAATAAATTTGATACATTTCAGGTTTGGCTCTTTCTTCTTGAAAAGATAAAAAACATGATTTGCATATTTTAGAAAAACACAATGTGCATGCATATATATAATATATATATATATATATATTTGTCATAAATATTAATTATTTGACCATTTCTTTAAAATATAGACTTTCTTACAAGACAATAAATATAATTTTAAAAAGCTTTAAACCATATTCGGCTGAGAAACCTTGTAAAATTGAAGTAAAGCTACCTGAGATTGACCAGTACACAATTTCAGAATAAAAAAAAAGAGAAAAAAATATTAAGTTTAGTTTGGAAGAGTTAAACAAGCAAATCCCATGCACCCATTCGGTGAAATGGTCCAAATGTAAATTATAAAAATACAGAATATGAACCATAAAAAGTGAAGCCAAAAGCAGGCGAAATAAAGAAGCAAAGCCCTGTGTTACAAGCTGCATATCTAATACTAAATATTACTCATAATGGCTTAATGACAGTTTATTCATTTTCACTGATTCTCCACCTCGACCGGAGCGATCTGAATACAGATGGTATAATAATCTCACAGAGGGAAATCCTCTCAAACCTCCATATCTCCACCACCATCCTCCCTGCCTGCCTTACTGATAAGTTCCCTGTTTTTTTTTTCAGCAGAAATTGGACATGGAGTGTCCCCCTGATGCCCTCTGGGCTCTTCTCGGCTGCGGCAGTGAAAACACCAGCTCTGAGCACCTTGACATTTTCCCATAATTAGGTTAAAACAGTGAAATCCAGCCGCCTCTCTCCTCCCTGACGCTCTCGGCTGAGGAGACAGGATGTTTGGTCAGCAATGACCGCTGTAAAATGTGTGAACTCTCTTCTTAACAATAGCTTAACTGTCACACAACCTGTCACAGGCACAGTTAGCCTGATTGGCAGCCTGCCTCACCCAGGTCACCCCTTCATTGGCATCATGTGTCCACTGGATACACAGGATGTTATATACTGTAGCTGTAGAATGACTAGGAGGGAGGTGACTGTAAAAAAATGCCTTGTGTCTTTCTAAAAGGAAAGGCCCGTTAATGTATTCATGCCCCGCCCACAAATGATTTACAGTTTTACAGAGGTTTATAAAATCTCGGTAAAAATCGCATTCAGTGTTTTGCAGAACTGTAGCAAGCAGCACAGCTTTATAATATAGAAATAATTACATTTATCACGTTTTTTGCACTATAAGGCGCACCAGATTATAAGGCACATTATGCAACACTAGTAAGGAACAGGGGTGTGGCCATGTTTTCCTTCTAATCCAGCAGGTCTTGCTGGATTAGTTCTTGCTATATTAAGTAAAGCTAAGCTAAGTAAACACAACTGTAATAAATATATATATATATATATATAAAATACTACACAGATTTCTGTGCTATCATGCTAGCGCTATGATGCCCAACAAAAGTTTTATAATGTAATGTAATGTTTTATACACAGTAAACATGCAGGCTACAGGCAGATAATACTCATCTCTAAACAGCAGAAGAGTTAGTCCTTAGCACAGTTAGCGGCTAATGCTAATACTACTCCAGCAGTGCTAGCTGGGGTTAGCAGCAGGCTACAGACTGATAAAAATGGAGAATGGAGAAATAGCAAATATATACACAAGGTGCACTGGATTATTTTGAAAAATATTTAAGGATTTTAAGTTCCCCTTATAGTGTAAAAAATACAATTAATCATTTTGGTTTTCAAATATCTTTTGTATCTCTAATCTCTAATTCTGAGTTTTACTGATTTTTTAAAGCTTAATTATTCTACATTAGGGAAATTTACTCTACTGTAAATATATATTTTTTTCCGTGCGGCCCACCCTCAGTGTGTGGAGCTGTTATGAGATGATTAGAGGGTAGATGGCTGTAATAAATGCCTATCGTTTACTTTTCCAAACTAAAGGCCAATTTCTTTAATGGTCGTCCTGGATTATTGGGAAAGTTAAAGGATTTTTTTTTTGCTATTTTGCTTAAATCATTTTGGAGGTCCAATATATTTTGTATCAATAATTCATAGTTTTATTGATTTTTTTATTGATTTTTTAATGAACAGCTACACTAAGAAACGCTTAATTGTCCCACATTAGGGTAATTTGCTCGCCTGTAAATATATATTTTTCCGCCCGGCCCACCTTGGTAAGTTATATTTTTTTAACACAGTTTTTTGGCTGTCCAATATATTTTGTATCAATAATTCATAGTTTTTTAGATTTATTTATATATATATATATATATATATATATATATATATATATATATATATATATATATATATATATATATATATATATAAATAAACACCTACACTAAGTAAAGTTTAATTGTCCCACATTAGGGAAATTTACTCTACTGTAAATATATATTTTTCAGTGCGGCCCACCTTGGCAAATTATATATTTTTTAACACACTTTTTTGGCTGTCCAATATATTTTGTATCAATAATTCATAGTTTTATAGATTTTTTATGTATATATTTTTTTTAATAAACACCTACACTAAGTAAAGTTTAATTGTCCCACATTAGGGAAATTTACTCTACTGTAAATATATATTTTTCAGTGCGGCCCACCTTGGCAAATTATATATTTTTTAACACACTTTTTTGGATGTCCAATATATTTTGTATTAATGATTTATAGTTTTATTGATTTTTTTCATAGATTTTTTAATGAACAGTTACACTTAGTAAAGCTTAATTATTCTACATTAGGGAAATTTACTCTACTGTAAATATATATATTTTTCCGTGTGGCCCACCCTCAGTGTGTGGAGCTGTTATGAGATGAGTAGAGGGTAGATGGCTGTAATAAATGCCTCTCGTTTACTTTTCCAAACTAAAGGCCAATTTCTTTAATGGTCGTCCCGCGAGCGCCGCACGGCTGATTCAATTCCTCTCCGGTAAAGCCGCTCCGCTTCACCCAGCAATTAATCAAACCTGTCCCGCCGAACGCTCCGGAACCCGGCACCGTCCCGCTGAAGAGCAGCCCGACCTTCACTCAGCCGGAAGGCTCCTGAACTCCGCCGCAGGTAGATGACTTTGCCGAGCAAGCAGAAGGAGAACGAGCTCTGATACGGCAGAGTAACCCGAGCGAGCGCTTTATTCCTGTTTTCTTGCTTTTTATTGATGTTCCGGTAATGCAGTTTCACCAGCTTTATCCATAAGTCATCAGCCGTGACCTCGAGTAAATGCGTGTGTTATTCTATAGAAAATAACATCAAAGAACAAGCTAAAGGAAATCAGTCAAACACTGTTTCTCCAGTAAAGAGCAATATATATATATATAACATAGAGCTATTATTCAGACTGTGCTCTGGGTCAATTCATATTTATTTTAATTATTTAACTACTTTGTTAAAACTACCAAGAAGAAAAGTTGAAAAGAAGGAAAAAGGGATAAAAGTGGCTTCCTGGGTTCAGCAGTTCAGAAGTGGCTGCTAGGGTGTTGCTGGGTGGTGGTTGTGGGGTTGGTAGGTGGTTGATATGTTGTTCCATGTGGTTGCAATACTGAGATTTTTTGTTCCTCTAGGATTTCTTTTGCAGAAACTTTAAATTCAATTCATTTTTTTGCGCATAATATATCACACAAATTATTGCTACCTAGTGTGTTAACCATTTACTGCATTTTACGCACTATGAGGCACACTGTACTATAAGGAGCACTATCAATGAACTTCTATTTTCTGGTCTATTTTCATACCGATATAATCGCCTCTGAATGGCGAAAGAGCTAGCACTGTGGTTAACTGCTAATGCTAATGCTGCTCCAGCCTTGGTGCTGGAGAAACTTCACTGAAACTCACCCTTATAACGCTATACTTTACCGGAGTGTCTTTACTGCTTCTTAATACCTGACTGGTATAATTCATACATAAGGAGCACCGGATTATAAGGCACACTGACGGTATGTGGGAAAATTAAAAGATCTTAAGTGCACCTTGTAGTCTGAAAAATACGGTAATTATGTGTTTTACTATAGTAAGTACTAATATTTGTGATCTTTATTATAAAAGTGGCTCCCTGGCTTCAGTAGTTCAGAAGTGGCTGCTAGGGTGTTGCTGGGTGGTGGCTGTGGGGTTGATAGGTGGTTGATATGTGTTTACATGTGGTTGCAATACTGAGATTTGTTTGTTCCTCTAGGATTTCTTTTCTTTTGTAGAAACTTTAAATTCAATTCAAAGTACACCATTTTAAGTGGTTATTAAGGTATTGCTGGTTTGTTGGTATGGGGCTGATGGGTAAATGAATTCCTTTGGAAAATATTAGATGGAATCACAGAGATTATTGCTACCTAGTGTCTTAACCATTCACTGTATATTGCCGGAACCTGAGTGTTCCGGTAACCTAGAGTGCTATTAGCTAGCGGTTCGTCCCACGTAGCTTGTTTTAACACAGTAAACACGCAGACTACAGAACGATATACTCGCCTCTGAGTGGCGAAAGCGCTAGTGCTGCGGTTAGAGGCTAATGCTAATGCTGCTCCAGCCTTGGTGCTGGAGAAACTTCACTGAAACTCCTGTATAACACAGTACTTCAGCAGAGTGGCTTTACTGCTCCTTAATTCCTTAAATAATAAGAAGCACTGGATTATAAGTCACACTTACGACATTTTGAAAAAATTAAAAGATTTTAAGTGCGCCTTATAGTCCTCTTATAAAATACGGTAATTCTGTGTATCAGTACTATGGTAAGTACTGATATTTGTGATCTTTATCATAAAGTGCTCTCCACTTTGCCCTTTTTGCTATTTATTTTAACATAAAAAAGTCCAAAAAGTTCAGAATCTATACAAAACAAAGCCACAGGAATGGATTGTGATAACTATCCACGAGTGAGAAATAAAAAATTTTGAGCCAAATGTATCAATAAGCATTTTAAGGCATGCTCTGTAGGCCAGGAGAGCAGGAGAGACCTGGGAGGGTTAATACTGTAAAAATAAATATCCAGCTGCACCACATGCCTGAGACCAGCCCAGCACCGGCGGCGGGGGGGCGAGGGCCGACCCCTCCTCCCACAGGAGCCTCGGCGAAACTCTGTCTGCTCCCTGACTCAGCACTCCGCTCTCCACAGCGTTACGCAACCGCTAAACAATTACGCTGAAAGGGTTAACCTGCTGACAGGGGCCGGGGGAAACTGCCGCCGCCACCGCTATTAAGACTGGAGTGCAGCGCAAAGCAGCTCAGAGAGGGTTTAAGGGCTCTCGGGGGAGCGCTGCCCTGCGGAACGATTCCTCCGCCGCCTGCTTTCTTCAACACGGCCGAGTCTCACCGGGGACGCGAGAGTCAGGCCTGAAACGACTCCCAAAACACAAGCAGTGACTCAGCAGTTCCTCCGCCATCACTAGGGTTCTGGTTGGGTGATATTGTGGCATGTGGAGATCTCCGTCTCCGAGTGCTACGCTCTGTTTTTTTGCTGTTAAGGAAGTTTCACATAAATCATGAATCTCACAGAGCACCAAAGTCACCCAGGGTGATCCTTCAGTATTACTAAAGGTGTTAACCCTTTGAACCCTAGGCTGTTTTGGTGTTTATCAGCTAGTGGTTCGTCTCCCGTAGCTTTTTTGTGTTTTAACACAGTAAACAGACTGTAGACTACACTCTGATATACTCATCTCTGAACGACAAAAGAGCTAGCGCTGTGGTTAGAGGCTAATGCTAATGCTGCTCCAGCCTTGGTACTGGAGAAACTTCACTGAAACTCCTGTATAACTCTGTACTTCACTGGAGTGGCATACATAAGGTACACCAGATTATAAGGCTTAGTGCTAGTTAACGCCAGCCGACAGCGCTACACTGAGGTAACCCAGCGAGCTATCAGCTAGCTTTTCGTCCCACGTAGCTTTTTGTGTTTTAACACAGTAAACAGACTGTAGACTACACTCTGATATACTCTTCTCTGAACAACAATAGAGCTAGCGCTGTGGTTAGAGGCTAATGCTAATGCTGCTCCAGCCTTGGTGCTGGAGAAACTTCACTGAAACTCCTGTATAACTCTGTACTTCACTGGAGTGGCTTTATTGCTCCTTAATACCTGACTTGTAGAGTTCATACATACGGTACACCAGATTATAAGGCTTAGTGCTAGTTAACGCCAGCCGACAGCGCTACACTGAGGTAACCCAGGGCACTATCAGCTAGCTGTTCGTCCCACGTAGCTTGTTTTAACACAGTAAACTCGCAGACTACACTCTAAAATACTCATCTCTGAACAGTGAAAGAGCTAGTGATCCTTTTACTAAAGGTGTTTTGGTGTGTTTTTTTTCCTCTTTCAGGTCTAATGTAAAATGTAAAAGGAAGCAGAATTGTTATATTTTCCTGGAACTGATCATGTTTTGGTCATAATTTTACCAAGTGCCTGTTTTATTTTTACTTATTTTTTAAATGTATAGACTTTAAATACTTTAAATATATTCACACCTAAGATATATTTTCAAAAATGGTCAATAACAGTTCATTACATGGATTATTAATAATTACTCTGACAAAATACATGGAGAAACAGCATCAGGCGGAGTTATTTATCTTAATAATCAATAATCACACCTCTAGGATACATGTAGATACTAAAAACCTGACACTCAGAGCAGCCTATGCCTTTCAGTATTTTAATCAGGACACACAAAGGAAACTACAGTATTTACAAAAATGTAAACTTTTTAGTCTTAAATAAATAAAAATGTTAAGCACAAAATAACTACTTAGTAAAAATGTGCAAGTAAAACCAAAACTATATTAAGTAGTGCGCACACCATACCTAGCTTTAGTTTGAGTAATGCAGGTAGTTTCATTCATTCCAGTAATGGGGATATGGGAGGAGTGTGGCACAAGACACACTTGTGCTGTGATTGGATGTTGCTTCAGTAATTCCATGTTGGTTGTTAAGGTGTTGCTTAATTGTTGCTATGTGGTTGCTATGCCATTATAACTGGATGCTCTTATATGACTGTGATGAAGTGGGTTGTTGCTTAAGCATTTCCAGAGTAATTGCTGGGTGGTTGCTAAGAGGTTGCTGAGTGGTTGGGTGGAGTTAGCAAGTGGTTGCTAAGCAGCCATTCATTCTGTAAATTGGAATATAGGAGGAGAGTGGCACATGACATGCTTGTGCTGTGATGGGATGTTGCTTCAGTAATTCCACGTTGGTTGTTAAGGTGTTGCTTAATGGTTGATATGGGGTTGCTATGTGGTTGCTATGCCATTCCAATTAGATGTTACTATACGACTGTGATGAAGTGGGTTGTTGCTTAAACATTTCCACAGTAATTGTTAGGTGGTTGCTTTGTCATTCCAATTGGATGCTATTATATGACTGTGATGAACGTGGTTGTTGCTTAAGCATTTCCACAGTAATTGCTGGGTGGTTGCTAAGAGGTTGCTGAGTGGTTGGGTGGAGTTAGTAAGTGGTTGCTAAGCAGCAATTCATTCTGTAAATTGAGATATCGGAGGAGAGTGGCACATGATATGCTTGTGCTGCGGTGGGATGTTGTTGTAGTCATTCCCTGTTGGTTGTTAAGGTGTTGCTTAATGGTTGATAGGGGGTTGCTATGTGGTTGCTATGCTATTCCAATTAGATGCTACTATATGACTGTGATGAAGGGGGTTGTTGCTTAAACATTTTCACAGTAATTGCTGGGGTGGTTGCTATGTCATTCCAATTGGATGATATTATATGACTGTGATGAAGGTGGTTGCTAAGATTTTGCTTGGCAGTTTCTATGGGATTACCAAGTGGCTGCTAAGCAGCCATTCACTCTGTGAATTGGGATTTCAAGTGGCACATGAAATGCTTTGCTGCCGTGGGATGTTGGTTGTTAAGGTGTTAAATAGCTAAATGGTTGATATGGGGTTACTATGTGGTTGCTATGCTATTCCAAGTAGTTTTTATGCAGATGCTTGAGGTCCATGGTGGCTTATTTTTAGATGAAAATAAAGGAAACAGCAATTCTTTTTTTTTATCATTTGTCTTTAAAACAAACCTACAAAAGCGAGATATGGATGCTTAATACATCAAAAGAGAATAAAACTAAATATAAATGTAATTTATTATGTAACTAATAGTGTAATTAAGTGTGTAATGATGTGAAAAGTACAGTAAGTGCATTACATAATGTCTAATGAATGTGTTTTCTTGTGAAAGGACGACTCTGCACTGCTGAACTTCTCAGGATTAAGAGCAGCAGGCTCTGGTGTAAAAATGGCGTCTGCTGAGTTACCTCATTTTCCCTCACCTCATCTGCCCTCTGCTAGCGGAGAAAGTGTGCGCGCACACACACACACACACACACACACACACACACACACACACACACACACACACACACACACACACTTTTCCTCCCTGTCTTACACTCCTCCTCAACTCATTTTCAGCAGCACGTGCTTGGGGGAATAGCGGCTGCACACACAGTGTAACAGAACCGAACCGCTCCTGCTCGGCTCCCCCGGCTCTCGCGTTCTGTGCCTGCTCTCGCGCTGACCGCTCTAGACGTGTCGGATCGCGGGCGAACGCTGGTGTGATCTCAGAGGGAACACCTCTCCTTCACACCATGCTTTTTCCCACCCCTCTCACGATACGGAGCGAAGCGGCGGGTCCTGAACTGAGCGGATGCCACAGCGGCATTCGAGCGAATCTAATAATCCCACTAAAAAAAGAGTCGTATTAAACTTTACAGAGCTGCAGAAGCAGAACAGGAAGCTGTCGGCCTTCTGCATATTTTTAGCTGCAGAGATTCGCCCAAACAGAGGCTGCTTTATTTGATCAGCAAACATGAAATAATGATGTATTATAGCCTGCAGAGCCTATTTGACTAGAAAACTGCCACTGAAACTCTGAACTGCCTCACTGCATCGTATTGTCAATAAAGGGAAAAAGTATGTAGATGTGGATATCAGATTATCAGATTATCGGTGATTATTATTGTGTTTTTACTTTTTATTGTGTAAGTGCAGGGGTTGGACAATAAAACTGGTGGAAACAGGAAAGTTAAGGTACACATTGAATTCTGCCGTGATTTGATCAGCTGTGGTTTTATGTTTTATTTTTGGATACAATCCGGGTTAGCACCCGAACATCCCTTTCAGACAGCTTCCTCTTACAGTGTCCACAGTTAATCCTGTTGGATGTGGTTGGTCCTTCTTGGTGGTATGCTGACATTACCCTGGATACCATGGCTCTTGATACATCACTTGCAAGACTTGCTGTCTTGGTCACAGATGCTCCAGCAAGACGTGCACCTCTTTTGAACTCTGGTATGTCACCCATAATGTTGTGTTCATTGCAATATTTTGAGTAAAACTGTGCTCTTACCCTGCTAATTGAACCTTCACACTCTGCTCTTACTGGTGCAATGTGCAATTAATGAAAATTGACCACCAAGCTGCTCCAATTTAGACATGAAACCTCCCACACTAAAATGACAGGTGTTTCAGTTTCATTGTCCAACCCCTGTATATAACTTACCTGTCAATATATAATCAAAAATACATTTTTAATATAATGCCACACAAGTTCCAGCATCTTGACAACAGAAAACAGGTGCTTCACTAACTGAATACAACCTAGACAAACCTAGACAACAGGCAGATGTTCATTGCTATCTTGCCAGTGAATTGTCATGTCAAAAGTACATGCTTGTTACATGCATCTGTGGAGCAGTGGAGCTGTGTTTTCTAGAAGGATGGTGCTCCATTTAACACTTTTACTATTTTCAAGGTTTAGGACTCTTGTCCTTAAATGAAAATAAATATTCACAGCAATGATCCAAGAAGACAGTAGAGGCAGTTACTCCAACAAAAGCAGGATAAACAATAGATGAAAAGGTGTCCCACTAGTTTTGACCGTAAACAGTGCACTACTATTGCAGCCAGAAGATTAAACGACCTATACATCTATATAAACCTTCCTATAAAACGTATGCTAAAGAGTCTTTGTGTTAAATGAGCCTTTCTTTTCAGTAAGGAACATTCTAGACCATTCAAGACCATTTCTTCTCCTCCTCACACAGAGGCCTCCCTGCTGCCTGAGACAGACCAGCTGGTCAGAGAAGCATTCAGCCCACAGCCTCCAGTCGCTGATCACAAATCAGCCACTGGAACAAGAGCCCTGACTTATACAGGCCTGGCCTGTTGTGTACAGTAGGCCGAGCCCAGGAGCCTCCCCGTGGCCTTTAACACTCTCATGCTTGTTTCTGTACTGAGAGAGCCTCTGTCATGTGAGGAAAGATTCACATGACCTGCTGTGTGTGTGTGTGTGATGAATGGGTAAAGTGGGCGTTGGACAGGGTATCAGGTTAGCCCTGTGTGGGAAACCGGAGTGCGATGAAAGACTAAGCCTTATTCCTGATACACACACACACACACACACACACACACACACACACAGCATGGCGTCCAGAGCAACACACTCCAGCTTCACTCCTCTGTTTTAACACGTAACCGCATGGCTGCACGCTCAGCTGTTCATACAGTATATAACTCTATTATCAGCGCTGTAAACTCTTCTAAACATTTCTTTTAGCAGCTGGACAGTGTACAGTTCCTGTCAAAAGTTTAGATTAATACTAAAGTCCCATCCAAACCACGAAGAAAAAACATCATGTCATTTTGTCATTTTCTCAGTCAGCTTTATGAGGTAGAGTCGCCTGGAATTCAGGCTTTCAGTTAACAGCTGTGCTGAATTTATAAAGAGTTAATGATGTTAATGTCTTGCTAATGTTTGTGTTTGAGAGCATCAGTTGTAGTAGTAGTAGTGAAGAGGTAGAGTTACAGGTATACAGTGAATAACTCTATTTGAGTAATGTTCTAATCCAGATTATGAGAAGCAACAACTATAATAAAGGGAAAAAGTATGTATATGTGGATATCAGATTATCGAGATTATGTGATGATTATTGTGTATTTACTTTTTTATTGTGTAAGTACAGGGGTTGAACAATGAAACTGAAACACCTGGTTTTAGACCACAAAAGTTTATTGTGGTGACGGACAGTTCTGGTGGAAACAGGAGAGTTGAGGTGCACATTGAATTCTGCGTGATTTGATCAGCCGTGGTTTTATGTTTTTTGGATACAATCCGGGTTAGTACCGAACATCCCTTTCAGACAGCTTCCTCTTACAGCGTCCACAGTTAATCCTGTTGGATGTGGTTGGTCCTTCTTGGTGGTATGCTGACGTTACCCTGGATACCGTGGCTCTTAATACATCACAAAGACTTGCTGTCTTGGTCACAGATGCTCCAGCAAGACGTGCACCAACAATTTGTCCTCTTTTGAACTCTGGTGTGTCACCCATAATGTTGTGTGCATTGCAATATTTTGAGCAGAACTGTGCTCTTACCCTGCTAATTGAACCTTCACACTCTGCTCTTACTGGTGCAATGTGCAATTAATGAAGATTGAACACCAGGCTGCTCCAATTTAGCCATGAAACCTCCCACACTAAAATGACAGGTGTTTCGATTTCATCATCCAACCCCTGTAATTGGAATGCTCTCTGTATTGATTGATACAAATCTTCCAATGAGCCCTTCTCTGTATCTTCTACTTGATAGTTCTACCTTTTCTATAGTAAAGAGAGTACAGAAAAAGTCTGGTTGGCTGGCCTGACAGACGCTAAAAATGATTGTTCAAAACTGGCTTCTGCCCCATTTATTATCTGTTACACACTGGTTACATTCCTTTTTAGATATTCTTTACTTAGAATTATCTTTAGCTAGAGTCAATAGAGCAAATCCAGATATAATGAGGATATGATGGCTGAATGGAATTAAAGATGTGAAGACCCTTCTTTCATCATGATCACTTTCTAGTACTGGACTACGTCTCTTTTATGTATATATTGTGTATATTGTGTATATTGTGTATACATTGGTGGTGGTTGGGTGGGAAGGGATGGTTGAGGGCAAGGTGAACTGGAAGTGGTGGAGTGGATGTGGGCGGAGTGGAGTGGGTAAGAACGGGATTACAAATGGAAAGCAAGTACTATAAGTACTATATTTCCACTGTTAACTGTTATCTGTTAAATTTGTAATAAAAAAGTTACGATGAAATTGCCATTCATTACGACCGCCCCAGGAAAGGAAGAGCAAGAGTTTTCTCTGTTGTACAGGATAAGTTAATCAGAGTTACCAGCCTCACGTTTTTGGTTTGTTTAACACTTTTAAATTACTACATGATTCTTTACTACAATGTGTTCCTTTATAGTTTGGATGATTCAACTATATTTACATTAATTTTCCTTGCCAAAATAATATACAGAGTTCTTATACATCATAAAATATTCCGTTTACAATTTACCATCACCGTAACAGCCGGTCAGCACCCAGCCCTTCTGAATCTCACACACCGTGACACCTAACCCAAACCCCCAGCATGCTTCACATGTGTGGAGGAATGAAGGAAGAACTTAAAGCATGTGAAACACGTCAACAACAACTGTACAGCCTCCTCCTCCTCCTCCTCCTCCTCCTCCTCCTCTTCCTTCTCCCGCTCCGGCCGGAGCTGCCGACCCAGAGCTGCCAAGCTCAGACGCTCGGCTCAGATGCGAGATGCTGGACGCTTCCCAGAACCGGGTTTCTGGAGTGTGAAAACATTAGCCAGCCCGGCGCTAGCGACTAGCAGCGGCGCTAAAGTGGGTTAATGGGCAGCCCAGCCATCCGAGCTGCACTTTTCCCTCCCATTCCGGGCCAATCGTTCCGAGAGAGAGCTTCATAAACATTAGTGAGGATTTCTGCTGCACAATCTCACAAACTGGGTCAGACAGACCCTTACCTGCACCAACACACACACACACCAACACACACACACCAATACATGTGACCCCAAAGCTTTCCGATCTGCCCCTTTTCACACAGCCGAATCAGGCCGGATCCTTTCAGAGCACCGCGGCCTTTCTGGAATCAGCTGGCTGCCTCTGATAGCGCTCTGCTGGAGCTCTTCACACGAGCCATACCCTGACAAATTATCACAGCAGATGTGGAGCTGCAGCTACGCCTAAAGCACGGATTACACCCTCATTTGCATTAGTAAGATTTATGCGCTGGTGATTTTTTTTTTTTTACAGGAATATGCAGGAATATGCATCACGTCCAAAGATTCCCTCTATTTCAGCCGAGCAGCTGCTAGAAAAACACTTTCTAACAAAGAAAATCAACCAAAAACCAACAAATGCTCTTAAAATATAAACTCTACTGTTCTAGAATACTCTTTCAATTTCTATTCTAGAATACTCTCCACCATTCAGACCATTCCACAACATTCTCTCCCATAAACACTCTACTATGATGCTATCTTTTTAAGAGTGTTCTAGGAAAAAAATCATTAAAATTCCACATTCACACTGTTTTACAATACTTTATCTCATTTGTGCTGTTCTAGAATACTCTCAGGATTCACACGGTTCCAAAATACTCTCATAAAACACTCTCACACTTATCTATAGTACTCTGCCCTGTTTAATCTGTGATAGAATATTCTTACACCATTCTAATATAGTCTTTCCCATTCATGCTGTTCTAGAATACTATCTACTATTTAGGCTGATTTAGAATACTACTATACTGTTCTAGACTACTCCTTCTCACTCACACTGTTCTAGAATATTGTCCCTCATTCAAACTGCTCTAGAACACTTTTACACCATTCTATAGTCTCTACCATTCATGCTGTTCTAGATTACTCCCATACTGTTCTAGAATACTGTCTCTCATTCATACTGTTCTAGAGTACTCCCATTATGCTGTTCTAGAGTACTCCCATTCATGCTGTACTAGATTACTCCCATACTGTTCTTGAATACTGTCTCTCACTCACACTGTTCTAGAGTATTCACATTATGCTGTTCTACAGTACTCCCATTCATGCTGTTCTAGAGTACTCCCATACTGTTCTAGAATACTGTCTCTAATTCACACTGTTCTAGAATACTCCCATTCATGCTGTTCTAGAATACTTACCCTCACTCATGCTGTTCCTTCATTCATACTGCTCTAGAATACTTTCTCACCATTCTATAGTCTCTCCCATTCATGTTGTTCAAGATCACTCCCATACTGTTCCAGAATACTGTCTCTCATTCACACTGTTCTAGGGTACTCCCATTATGCTGTTATAGAGTACTCCCATACTGTTCTAGAATTCTGTTTCTCATTCACACTGTTCTTGAGTACTCCCATTCATACTGTTCTAAATCACTCTCATACTGTCCTAGAATACTGTATCCCATTCACACTGTTCTAGAGTACTCCCATTCATGCTGTTCTAGAATACTCGCTTACACTCACACTGTTCTAGAACACTTTCCTTCACTCATGCTGTTCCACAAGAATTTCCTTTATTCCTGCTATTCTAGAAAACTCGCTTACACTCGCACTGGTCTAGAACACTTTTTCCTCATTCACGCTGTCCTAGAGTACTATCAGACTGTTCTAGAATATTCGCTTATACTCCCACTGCTTTAGAATACTGCCTCTTATTCACACTGTTCTAGAAAACTCTCATTCTTGCTGTTCTAGATTACTCGCTTACACCCATAATGTTGTAGAACATTTACCCTCATTCGTGGTGTTCTAGATTACTCCTACATGGTTCTAGAACTCCCTCTCCTATTCACACTGTTCTAGAGAACTATCACACTGTTCTAGAATGCTTTCTCTCATTTACACTGTTCTAGAATAGTCACTTACACTCATATAGTTCAGCCTGTTTTAAATTACTGTCTTCCATCAATGCAGTTCTAGAATGCTCCCTTCTTCAAGCTGTTTTAAAATACTCTTTGACCCTCATGTTCAGATTGTTCTAGAATACTCTTTTATATTCACAATGTTCTAAAATGCTCCCCTTAAAAAGATGTTCAAGAATACTCGATTACACTCACACTGTTCTATAATACTTTCTGACATTTAAAGAATCTCCTCCCACTCTACAATAATCTCTCTATCTATTCATGCTCTTCCTGAGTGTTCTTCATATTTCCACTATTTCAGAATGTTCTCTTAATTTACAGTTGTCTAGAAAGTTATAATCTCTTCACACCATTATATATATTAGTTTTAAACACTTTTACTGAAGGTTCTAATTCATATTACTCTTGAATGTTCTAATTTACACTATTATCGTTCACACTGATCAAAATATTCTCCTCCACTCATGCTGGTTCTGCAGTTTATCTGTTTTCTGGCGCTCAAAATCAGAAGTTTTAGAACATTTTGGCCTCTTTTTACTGTTTGGACTAGTGCAGGGCGATCTAAGAAAAATCATACATCACGATAAGGAATTTTTTATATCACAATAACGACATATATCATGATATACCACATTTGACTGTGTTTTCAGTTATTCTTTGAAAAATATGAAAAAATAATATCATTGCTTACTTTTTTCCAATTTTATTTCAAAGTGACATTAAACCAAACTTTCACAAATGAGAATTACTACCTTTTAGTGCAGCAATATTTATGTATCAAATGAAAACAGATGAGGTAGATGCAGTAGCTAATTTTTTTCAAAATGATAAAGGTATTTTATAAAGGTATTTATATATAAGTTATCAAAATAAACTCAAGTAACTTTTTTTAAAGTGTCCGTCAAATAAATAAAAAAAGCAGTGTCATGTCGCAAAACCACATTATGAAGCTTTTTTTGTGAAGATGACTTTATTATCACTTATATAAACCGAGTTTATGCAAAGTGGCCACCCCAATACATTTCATCGTAGCCTACTTTATATATCTGCATGAATAATTGATGAAATTACTGTAGAAACGATAGATAAATATCGTGGGGACGATAGAAAAGCGTCTATCTTGCTACTTACCTTCTATTGTCCCCACGATATTTATCGTCATATTGCACAGCACTAGTTTGGACGTGTTGGTTCTCTTTAGAGCCAAATGGCTCTTGTTCAGCCTCTGGCCTGAGGTCAGCAGGTCAATGCCTTTTAACTGCTGTTTGTTGACCTGCAAAATGCGGTCAATTAAATACTACACGCTCTACTTCTGTCCATCTCTCTCTCTTTCTTTCTTTCTCTTTCTCTTTCTCTCTCAATGGCTCCATCTCTCTTTTTTTACTCACCTCAGCCAAGAGGGAGCCTGTATCTAGAACTTTCCAACTGCAACAGCAAAAAAGACCTGTTTTTTAATAGTCTGAACCCAAACAAAACCACGTCTCTCTCTCTCTCTGTCTTTCTCTCTCTATTTATCTTCCTCATTGTATTTATTACTCTCTCCACCCCCAGCGTGGCGGAGAAATCTCTCTATAAAGAGAGAGAGCGTGTGAGAGAAAAAAGAGAGTAAAAGAGAGAGAGAGAGAGAGAGAGAATAAAGGAGGTGGTGACGGCAGCCGAAACAAAGCATGGCAGTAAATAGAGGCTGGCGCCGGGTGCCAGGTACAGTGCAGTAAAGCGCAGGCCTTGGCAGGAAAGAGTGCAGTCAGGTCCACGGCTGAGCACGAGGTGGGCACCAACAACACAACACACACCGCCGCGAGCTCTGAGTAAGAGTGCGTGTGTTTCACAGAGCAGAACAGTAAGCAGTACAGAACAGCAGGGTCTGACATTAGCGCTAAAGTGATAAGTAGACAAAATGATTGGTGTTTATTACGAAAATCTGGCAACATTTTCTTTGCACTGATGGCAAAGTTTATCTACACCGCAAAAAATCCATCGGCAAAAACTAGACAAAAAACAGCACTGGAAAAACTTCAGACCACTTCAGTTTCTGGAATCAGTTTCTCTGATTTTGCTATTTATAGGTTTATGTTTGCGTAAAATGAACATTTTTGTTTTATTCTATAAACTATGGACAACATTTCCCCCAAATTCCAAATAAAACTATTGTCGTTTAGGGCATTTATTTGCAGAAAATGAGAAATGGCTGAAATAACAAAAAAAAAAAAAAAAGATGCAGAGCTTTCAGACCTCAAATAATGCAAAATAAGAAAACAAATTTATATTTATATATTAAGTTTTAGGAGTTCAGAAATCAATATTTGGTGGAATAACCCTGGTTTTTAATCACAGTTTTCATCATGCATCTTGGCATCATGTTCTCCTCCACCAGTCTTACACACTGCTTTTGGATAACTTTATGCTTTACACTCCTGGTGCATTCATCATTAGTTCTCAGCAGTTAACAAGTGCTCAGCACCTCTAGAACTACTTTAAGATAATTGGAGAACCGTTTTATGTTCTACCTTATAAAGTGACTGAGAAAATCAAGAATCAAGAATTTTCCCAAGAGTGGGCAAAGCAAGAGGGGCTACTTTGAAGAATCTAAAACATGAAATATATTTTGGCTCAGTTTAACACCTTTTTTGTTGAATTAATAATTGAATATGCTTTCTTTCATGGTTTTGATGTCTTCAATATTCATCTGTAACATAGAAAATAATAAAAATGCGAAGGATGTATTTATATATAACATTTTTTCTCTAAACATTTTATCTCTAAAATGTTTTCTGACCAGTAGGCACAATCAACTATTACATATACAGTAGTTTTGTGTTTTGCCTTGTCGTTCCACTCCTCCTAATATTAAACTAATATTAAGAGAAAAAGACCTTCCTTGATTCATTCAACCACTTTAAAATAGGAAAATAGATAAAAGGTAAATGGGATAATATTAAGGAAAATACGGTATGTCCTCATTTCAGATTTCAAAGAAGATGGTCAACAGTCAACAGGCAACAGTACAAACTAAAAGCATGATGCAAACTCATTAAACCATTAAAAACTGGGTTCTTTCTGGGTTTCTTTAGCGAAGGCAACCATTATCAACAAGCTCAAAGAAGCTCAAAGAAGCTTAAAGAAGGAATATGTCATTTTCTGCCTTTTTGATTAAACAGTTCTTACCTAACCTCTTGTGAAAGAGCGTACCAAACAGGTTTTTACATTTTAGAACAGCACAGGCCAAAAGTTTAGACACACCTTCTCATTTTCAATGCGTTTTCTTTATTTTTTCATGACTATTTACATTGTAGATTCTCACTACAGCATCAAAAGTGTGAATGAACACATGTGGAGTTTTATGTACTTAACAAAAAATGAGCTGTCCTCCACAGTCACCGGACCTGAACCCAATCCAGATTTGAGGTTTGGGGTGAGCTGGAGCACAGAGTGAAGAAGGCAAAGGAGCAACAAGTGCTAATAAACACCTCTGGGAACTCCTTCCTTTCTTCAAGACTGTTGGAAAACTTTTCATTTTAGGTGGCCACCTCTTAATGAAGCTCATTGAGAGAATGATGCCAAGAGTGTGCAAAGCAGTAATCAGAGCAAAGGGTGCTTATTTTGAAGAAACTGGAATATAAAACTCCACATGTGTTCATTCATAGTTTGGATGCCTTCAGTGAGAATCTACAATGTAATTAGTCATTGAAAAAGAGAAGGTGTGTCCAAGATTTTTGGCCTGTACTGTACATACAAGACTTTACAGTATTCCTTACTCGTTCCCTAATCCTCTACACCCTCCACTACTGTATATTCTCACTCGTCGCTCCGAGCTGTTATTCCAGACGCCATAAATTATGTTCTCACGCCAGTCTCATGCCTTTCTCCCCCTGCTTCCTGCTGGTGTTTCCTCTTCTTGCCTGCCTTTGAGACTCGTGAACTTGATATAGCGTCTTTTCTATGAAGCGCCACCCGACACCTGCCTGCGTCTCTTTACCTGCTGGGTCAGTGTGTCATTGACTGTCCCCCACAGGGCAAGACAGGAATGATTTATGACCCCGGTGCCCTAAAGCCCAGTTCCAGCGAGTGGAAACGAAGCGAGCGAAATGAAGGGCATAGCTCTTCTGGAGTCGATACATACAGTGCGTACAAAGAGCGCGAGTTTGTTCCTGACGCATAAGTGAGGGGGCGGGAACGCCAGCGCTTTCTAGGTCACATTCGCTGCCACAGCTTTGGCCTTTCTGAAAGATTCATCTGCAACACTCAGTAATGTCGCTAGCCTTGTTTACACACGTATTCGTGAAGCACGGTGATGTAAAAATGTACTTGGAAAGTTGTGCTGCATTTCCGGTCCGTTCCCTCCTCTCTCGTTTAATTGAGGCAGACCGAGCCTGACCTACTTCGCCAACAAGCCATGCGGAACAATTAAGCTTTTTTTTTTTCTCCCAGTGCTTTCATTAATGGCCGTCGTTTCCGGCCGAGCGGGGCAGTTTCGCCTGCCTGCTTCGCACAGCCTCATCCACCGACGAACTAAAACACGTTCAGCCAGGAACAAAGAGAAGCTCTCCAGCGTGAAACGCTCCAGCAAAACTTCCAATTAAACATGAATGGCCAAGTTGTGCTTTGTTTGCGCGTTCGTGCATGTTCGACTGTAAGGAACACGAGTGCGAGAGCGATGCTTACCGGTGCTTCAAGAACAGTGGCTCGGATGACCTACTGACACATATCTGTACTGTACATACTGCTGCATCAAGAGCATTAAGTCAGCATTATCTACGAGATCCAGCAATAAAGAGGAAATTTATTAAGACAAAACATAAACCTTAACTCAAGCCATCAATAGAAAGTCAAGCAAGAATAAAACAGAGCCAAAAATTAAACAATTTCAACTTCAAAAATCTTTATGTAACAGTCTTGACTTAAAGTAATGACAGTCCCAATATTTACCGTATTATACGGAGACTATAAGGTATCAATGCTATCAATGAACGTCTATTTTCTGGTATATTTTCATGCATACATAAGGTGCACCGGATTATAAGGCACATTTTAAGCAACCATAGTAAGAAACAAGGGTGTCACCATGTTTCGTTTCTAATTCAAGAGATCTCTAAGCAACAATTAGCAACAGTCAGTTAGCAGTAGCGATTAGCAGCAGCCATTAGCAGTAGCGGTTAGCAGAAGCGGTTAGTAGCAACGGTAGCCGTGGAGAGCAGCCCCAGTTAGCAGCAGTGCTAGCCAGGGTTAGCAGTCCGATACAGTCCAATATACTCTCCTTTGAACAGTGTAAAGAACTAGCACTGCGGTTAACAGCTAATGCTAATACTGTTCCAGCCTGAAGAGTTGAAAAAATCCACTGATACTCCTTCATAATGCCTACATAATTGGCTTTACTGCTCCTTAATACCTGGCTGGTAGAATTTATACATAAGGCACAGTGGATTATAAAGTGCACTGTCAATATTTGGGAAAATTAAAGGACTTCAAGTGCACCTTATAGAGTAAAAAATACAGTACATAGAGAGTAAAATGTGACTGACACTTCTGGATATGGTGATGTTGTTGTTGTTACCTGAGAGCAGCTAATTTTCTTCAGATTTCTTTAGTTAGTTATGGAAATATGGGTCACTATGTGAACAAGGGCTCAGGATTATTGCCTTTTTGAGTCAGTGACCACAGAAGAGGAGCTCAAAATGGGCATGTAATGAAGAGAAATCAGGGGAAGGGCAATCAGGAACCCAGGAAAGGCTAAAAGCTAATGCTTTGGGGCGCCAGATTTACCTCATACCTACTCCCCAGAGGATCAACTTTTATTTGGACTTGTACCCTAGAGACCACAGATTCCACTTGAATTTGTACCCTAGAGACTGCAGACTCCACTTGGACCCATACTCCAGAGACACCAGACTTCTCTTGGACCCATACTACAGAGACTCCAGACTACTCTTGGACCCATACTCCAGAGACACCTGACTTCTCTATGACTCATACTCCAGAGAGTCCAGAATTCTCTTGGACCCATACTCTAAAGACTCCAGACTTCTCTAGGACCTACCCAGAGATTTTACTCAACTTACAAACCAAAAACTACAGATTCAACTCAAATTTACTCTCCAATGACTTTACTTACTTACACCCCAGTGTCACAACTCATACCTTACAGTCTCTAGACCTGGACTTGTACCCCAGAGACCCCAGACTTCACTTGGACTCTTACCCCAAATATGCCAGACTTCTCTTGGACCAATACTTCGAAGACCCCAAAAGTCTTTTGGACATATATTCCAGAGACATATATTCTTGTGCCTACATTCCAGAGATTTAACTCACTTTACAAACCAAAAACTACTGATTCACCTCAAAGTTACACCCCAATGACCTCACTTAAACTTATGTCTAATGACTCAACAACACAGTGGATGCTTTAAGAAGGCAAGAAATAAAGAAGATTCAAGTAATTAACTTTTTGGGTTAGCACAGCTGTTAACTGAAAGCCTGAATTCCAGGTAACTCTATTTTATAAAGCTGACTGAGAAAATCCAGCCAAGATGTGCAAAAGTGTCTGTATCTAAGCAAGAGGAGCTACTTTTGAAGAATCTAAAATATTAATATTCTGATTTGTCCAAACTTTTAAATAGTACTGTATGCAGTATATGCAGGTTCTTACAGCGCTAATCAATCAGACATGAACTTCGTGGACATTTTAGCCTTTCAGCTCCAGTACAAAACCAAAGAAATAAAGTAAACTTGGATCCCAAGCAAGTCTTGAAACCAAGAAGGAACAGAGAACTGTGTACATTTGATTTCTGGCTGAACTTCTTTGTTAGATCTGTGGCATTTACTGCAGCCTGGCTGTTATACGAGTGTAGAAGTTGGGTAGGCAGTGGTGTTATAGAGCTAGAGCTAGAGCTCAGTAACAGTGTGAGAGATTCTCCCTCTGCCTCGCAGAAATCTGGCGCAGTTTCACCCAGAGAGAAGTTCAAATGAGGACAGCCATTCTGAGCCCAGATCCCAAGTGTGCAGGAACTACACTTTTATTAGTGTGCCAGCCCAGTGCTGTCTGAGAGAGAGTGTGTGCTTGTGTGTGCTTGTGTGTGCTTGTGTGTGTGTGTGTCCTTGTGGACGCATGCGCACTACACACTTAAGTGAATGTGGCACTTTTTTCCATAACACCACTGCCACTGTGCCACTGTTAGTCTGAGGCTGGTAATTTAAGTCCAGAGTGATTTTTCAGACCAGACTTCACTTTCCTTTCAAATAAAACTCAACATTTATATCACATCAGTCTGCAGCCTCTCAGACAGCCTGTGCCATAATGACAGTATTGAGACAGCATTGTGTTAAAAGCTCAGAAACCTAAAATATACACTAAAATAGCAGAGTCATGGAAAAGGAGCTAATATGGCTAATATATACGAGGGTTGGACACTGAAACTTAAACACCTGTCATTTTAGTGTGGGAGATTCATGGCTAAATTAGAGCAGCCTGGTGTTCAATCTTCATTAATTGCACATTATTGCACCAGTAAGAGCAGAGTGTGAAGGTTCAGTTAGCAGGGTAAGAGCACAGTTCTGCTCAAAATATTGCAATGCACACTATAACATTATGGGTGACATACCAGAGAATTCAAAAGAGGACAAATTGTTGGTGCACGTCTTGCTGGCGCATCTGTGGCCAAGACAGCAAGTCTTTGTGATGCATCAAGAGCCACGGTATCCAGGGTAATGCCAGCATACCACCAAGAAGGACCAACCACATCCAACAGGATTAACTGTGGACGCTGTAAGAGGAAGCTGTCTGAAAGGGATGTTTGGGTGCTAACCCGGATTGTATCCAAAAAACATAAAACCACGGCTGATCAAATCACGGCAGAATTCAATGTGCACCTCAACTCTCCTGTTTCCACCAGAACTGTCCGTCACCACAATAAATTATTGTAGTCTAAAACCAGGTGTTTCAGTTTCATTGTCTAACTACTGTATTTATACATACACTCACCGACCTCTTTATTAGATAAACCTATCCAACTGCCTATTAAAAGCAAATGTCGAGTATGTGTCAAGAACTTGATGATCCAAAACTGTCTGGTTTCTAAGTAAAAAATTTATAATTAAAATACATATTGTTTATTAGTACAGAATACCGAATGGTACTGTTTGTCTGGTTTGAGTAAAAGAAAGTACTTATATCATACCTCTTTGTTTTTATGTTGCACTTGAGGATACTTTCAAAGTTCTTGAAATATTTCGGATTGACTGACCTTCATTTCTTAAAGTCATTTTTTTTCTTTACTTAGTTGAGTAGTTCCCTAGTTGCCCTAGTATGAATTAGAACATTACTCAAATAGGGCTATTCACTGTATACCAATCACTGTGTTTCATTCATAATGGGAATGTAAAGGAAATGTGAAATATCTAAAAATGGTATAATACCGAGATAATTAAGCCTAATTAAGATTTTGTTCTCGATACAATATATCGTATCGTTCTCGTTTGCGATGCATTATTGGGTCCCACTTTATAATAAGTGTCCCTAAGTACTATGTAGTTACACGGTAACAATCCATGTAACTACAGTGTAACTACTGATGAAGTACACATTAATACAGATTAACTACAGAGGTACAGGTTATGTAATTACACATGTGTATTAAGGTTCATTTAGGGTTAATTCAGAGTGAGTGTACTTACACAAGTAATAGAGTAAGTGTACTTACACATGTGTAACAATGTGTGTGTGCTTATACATGTGTAATAGTGCGTGTTATAAGTTGAGCATACACTTATCTAACAGCTATTGTCTACCACACACACTATTACACATGTGTATGTACACACACATTGTTACACACGTGTAAGTACACTTACTCTATTACTTGTGTAAGTACACTCACTCTGAATTAACCCTAAATGAACCTTAATACACATGTGTAATTACATAACCTGTACCTCTGTAGTTAATCTGTAACAATGTGTTCTTCATCAGTAGTTACACTGTAGTTACATGGATTGTTACTGTGTAACTAGATAGTACTAAGGGACACTTATTATAAAGTGGGACCCATTATTGCTATGTGTCATTAAATATGGATATTTAAATAGCTCTTGATGATTCTCTGTCTTCCTTTTCATGAGTGGTCCTGATGAGGGCCAGTTTCATCATAAATCTGACCCTGTAAAGACTAATATTGGATTTTGGAGGGTACAATTATAAAAAAAAGAGTACAAGAAAGTACTTATATTGTGCCTCTGTTTGTTAGTGTACAGAAAATGTTATACAGTATATTAATTTTAGCGCTGGATTGTTTTTAATATTGCTGAAGAAGGAACATTGGCTAACATAAAATGCAGTCACTTGCTGTAATGAAGCAGGTGTGAGAGTGTGTGTGTCTGTGATGTGTGCATATGTGTGTGTGTGTGTGTAATGTGTGTGTGTGTAGGCACCTCGGCGCTAAACGAGCCACAGTGTTGGCCCTGCCTGTAGCCATCATGTACCGGGCAGCTTCTGCGAGGTCGGGATTTAATTGGATATTAGTATCCTGCCACGTCTGAATTAATCAAATCAATGCCGTCCATTAATTTTGTAGAAGAACATACAATTAAGAGCTTATTAGCGCTCTCTCAGGGATATGCCCTTTCATCTGACGGAGGAACATTGAAATTTGGCCCCTTTCCAGTGCAAAGCGTTCCCTTCCTCCTGCCTCGCTGCTTCCTCGCCGACGCTTCCTCTGCCTCGGCCTCGCTGTTCTGGAGAAAGAATCTAACCTCCGCTGGGTCACACACTCACACACTCACACACACACACACACACCATGCCAGGCTATGTATAGAATGCATACAGCTCACAGCTGGGCCTGCAGTGCAGTAAAGATGTTGTAATACTGGTGTGAATTCTTGTTCTGTACTAAAACAGCAAGACATTTTAAGTGCATTTTAACAGACTTTGACATTTGAAATGTTTGAAACTTGTCATATCTCCAAAATGTCAACTTAAAAGAAGAGGCAAAGAGCATTCTAAAATATTTTATTCCAAATCATTTTAAAGCAATTCTGTGGGTTAATTCATCATGAAAATGTAAAGCAAATGTGAAAAAAATGCATAATAATGAGATAATTAAGACTAATTAAGATTTTTTTTTTTTCTAATTAAGATGTCTTACTCATATCTCAATACAATATATTGTATTGTATCATTCTGTTTGGGATGTATTATTGCTATTTGGCTTTAAATATGGATATTGTAACTGGTCTTAAAGACTTTTGGTCTTCCTTTTCTGGGGGGGTGGTCCTGATGAGAGCCAGTTTCATCATAATGTTTTTTGGATGATCTTTGTGACTGCACTTAAGCATTTTTTTCTTTTCATAGTTCAGTAGTTCTTGGAAAATATGGAATAGAACATTATTTTAATAGGGGTTTTCACTGTATTCTAACCACTGTGTTCCATATATTGTGAAAATGTAAAGGAAATGTGGAAAAAATGGCATTATAATGAGATAATTAAGTCCAACTAAGTCTTATTTGGCTTCAAATACGGATAATTAAATGGGTCTTCAAGACTCTTGGTCTTCCTTTATTGGGGTGGTCCTGACGAGATCATAAAATCATCATACATTTTTTGATTGTCTTTGTGATTGCACTTGAGGATACGTTCAAATTCTTGTCTTGTTTGATCTTCATTTTTCTTTACTTAGTTGAGTAGTTGCTATAATCTGGATTAGAATATTACTCAAATAGAGCTATTCACTCTATACCAACCACTGTATTTTATTCACCATGAAAATGTAAAGGAATAGCATTATAACATAATGATTACGTCTAAATAAGATTTGTTCATGTCTTGCTCGATATCTCGATACAATATATCGTATTGATGCATTATTGCTAGGTGGCATCAAATATGGATTTGTAAATTGGTCTTGAAGGTCCCGATGAGAGTTAAAGTGATCTTCTTTACTTTTTTTACTGAGTAGTTCATGCCATAATATGTTTTAGAATATTATTTAAATAGGGCTATTTCCTGTATACCAACTCAATTCATCAAGAAAAGGAAATGTGAAAAAATGGCACAATATTTTGTTAAAATCTTTTACTCAATATCTCGCTACAATGTAATAAATTGTCTTGCAACACATTACTGTTACTAAAACACAGGCTCTCTAAAGACCCTCAGACTCGACCCACAATTTAACTTCCTAAAGTTACTGCCTCGTTAATCCCCATGGAGGCGCTATAATTTAATGAATAGCGCAAACCTGCAATAAAGTATATTGGTTGTGAAATTCTGTGAAACTGACACCAATAAATCTATAATTCTTGCTATTCAATTATTTAGTATTTAATCCACTTTAATTAAGTATTTTATCCACTTCTTTTGTCTTGTGATAAACTGTATCAAGTATCACAGAATCACAGTATAGTGATATCATCGTTAATGTGAGCAACGAATTGTGATAATATCGTATCTTGAGATGCCCTGTGATTCCCTCCACTATTGTTTATTATGTGGGATGTCATACAGTATGTGTACCAGGCTACTATTACTATTATCCTCAGTGGTTTATAATGATCGTGACTGGTGGTGTCTGGCTAAAACTGTCCATGTGAACAGAACAGATAAGTGACTGTAGCAGAAATTAATCAGTACTCAGTGCAGAAGGTCCTGATTATTATTTATTATTTAGAGATAACACCACCACACCTCCATCTGACACCGACAATTTCAGTGTTTAACCAATGTTCCTCAAAAATCCCTAAAACACCCATAAAAAGTGAAAATGTGGAAAATGTGGAGCATTTAGCGTCAATTTACTACATTTAAATTTGTACCTGACAAAATAATAATTAATGATTTAGCCAGTCATTATCACCTTAGATGGCCTGCAGAATTACAACCTGCTCCCAACAATTGTGGCATGACTTTCTCTGTTTTACATTAGTGCTATCAAATTAATAATACTTTAACAGTGCATTAACACGTCATATAACTAACACTGTTTCATTTTTACCACCATGTTTTCTATCACATTATTTGAATAATTTTTATTAATTTTCACTGAATAGGTTTGGACAGATTCAGTTTTTTTTTTCATTATTTTTAAATGTTCTGCACTGTAGATTAAGACTTAAGTCATCCAAACTATGAAGAAACACATGTTGAATTATTTAGTAGTGAATAGCTCTATTTGAGTAATGTTCTAATCCATATTATGGCAAGAACTACTCAACTAAATAAAGAAAAAATATTTTAAGAAATGAAGCTCAGTCAATACGAAACATTTCAAGAACTTTAAACATATCCTCAAGCGCAGTCACCATCAAAAACGTGATGATGAAACTGGTACTCATCTGAAGCACCCCAGGAAATGAAGAGCAAAAGCTACATCTGTTGCACAGGATAAGTTCATCAGTTACAAGACTAAAAAAAAAAAACAAATTAACAGAAATACAACAGAAGAGAAATTGCTGACTATATATACAGCTCTGTAAAAAATAAGAGACCACTTAAAAATGATGAGTTTCGTTGATTTTACCAAATTGAAAACCTTAAGAGGAAGATGGATAAGCACAAGCCATCAATCCAAACTGAACTGCTTGAATTTTTGCACCAGGAGTAAAGCAGCATAAAGTTATCCAAAAGCAGTGTGTAAGACTGGTGGAGGAGAACATGATGCCAAGATGCATAAAAACAGTGATTAAAATACAGGGTTATTAAACCAAATATTGATTTCTAAACTTTCAAAATTTTATGAATATGAACTTGTTTTTTTTTTTTTTTTTGCATTATTTGAGGTCTGAAAGCTCTGCATGTTTTTTCTGTTATTTAAGCCATTTCTCATTTTCTGCAAATAAATGCTCTAAATAACAATATTTTTATTTGGAATTTGGGAGAAATATTGTCTGTAGTTTATAGAATAAAACAACAATGTTCATTTTACTCAAACATAAACCTATAAATATCAAAATCAGAGAAACTGATTCAGAAACTGAAGTGCTCTCTAATTATTGAGGGGAAAAAATAAGCACTGAAAGCATATATGAAAAATATACTGCTCCTTTAAGACTGACCCATGTAAATGACATCTGTTCTGATTCGCGGCTCTGTTTTGTGCGCTATTTAAGAAGAACCTTCAACTGAAACTGAAAAGTCTTTATAACTTTAGTACAAATGGCTGGAGCTTAACTGTTAAGACACTAAATAACAAATTATAAAACTATTAAAAAAATTAAGGATACAAATATTGTATATTTTAAAGCTTAAAAGGCACAAAGAAACAAATACACTTATTAGAATTCATTTTAAACTACAAATAACTTGTTCTAGTGTCTAATTAAAGGAATAAACACTAAAATAAACCTGTCCCAGACTTGCAGATATTTAACTTTAACTGTAGTTATGTAATGTATGAGGACTGTATTAGACTGTATGTACAGTATATATATATACATATATATATGTATATATATATATGTATATATATATACTGTACATACAGTCTAATACTACTATTGCTGTACTATTGTACAGCATACCACAGTTCCAACAGTGTATATATATATATATATATATATATATATATATACACTGTTGGAACTGTGGTATGCTGATCAATAGATTTATGAAGCTGTAGCTGTAGCTGGAAACATTTAGTATATAAACACACAGTATATAACGGCATAGCTGGAGAACACTGACGACTCACACTGCACTGACTCACATTCAGACGTCCTACAGATGTGCTGCTTTAAAAATACACATCTCAATGTAAACAGCATAGCGTGCATACTATAGGCTATCTATAACCTCCACAAAGCTTCTGACTGCCCCTTTAAAAAGCAGTTTTTACACACACACACACACACACACATACACACACACACACACACACACACACAGTCACACAGTCCTGTAGCTTATACACACACACAGCTCCAGTATCAGCTGGCCTGCTCGCTAAGTGTACACTCATAATGAACTGTAGCCCACACATAATGTCCTCAATGCCCAATAAAACCCAGCAGCTAAACATGGCCTAAATAGACTGGAACAAGATTTAATAGCGGAAAAATGCAATTCACAAGGTAATCCTGGGCATAAAAGTAGGTCGATTTGTAATAGTGTGCTTTTTCTTATTTATTCGTTTATTTATTTATTTTCTTTCTTTTTACAACCGCACAGCCATCGCGCGTTTGGGAGAAAAAAAAACACTGAAGAAAGAGAGAATTCGCCTCGACGGAATACATATTTTCAGCCCCTAATAACACACGGAGCACGATAGAAGGAATAATCCGGAATAATCTCATTTGTTCAATGCAAATTTAATAGGTTACATGAGGGAATGCATTCAAAGGGGTGTGTAAGCTGCATTTTTAGCAAGAGAAATTACCACAGAAAAAAAATAAAAAATCCCAATGATCCTCTCTCTCTCTCTCTCTCCCTCTCTCTCTATTTCTCTCTCTGTGTGTTTCATGCTCTCGCGCTCTCTTTCTCGCGCTCTCTCTCTCTTTTGAGGAAAAGCTTTCACATTGAGTCACCCAGACTCCTCCGATGAGCAGACACTTTTAATTAAAACCATTCCCCTGTTTACCAAAGAACCAAACATAGCCAGCAGAGGGAAAATGAGGACAGAAGCGTCTGCGGATCCTGAATATATCGATCGCTCGCTTTAGCGAGAGACAATCAGGACACAGGAAGCAGATGCAGGTAGTAAAACCTGTTCATGAGCTTCTTTACCTCAGGCTTTGCTGACTGTGACGTTCTTACAGCGGTAATACGCCTGTGTTTCAGTGCAGGTTATAACTGTGTGTTATGTGTCAGGACTAGGGATGGACGATATGGCCCTAATAAAATAATATCACGATACTTTATGGTATTTTTGATTAACGATATTCTTGGCGATATGACAAAACACTGAATTAAAAAAAAATACAGTACAGGCCTAAAGTTTGGACACACCTTCTCTTTTTCAATGCGTTTTCTTTATTTTCGTGACTATTTATACATTGTAGATTCTCACTGATGGCAACAAAACTATGAATGAACACATGTGGAGTTTTATATACTTAACAAAACATGAGGTTTGTGGTGAGCTGGAGCACATAGTGAAGAAGGCAAAGGGGCAAAAAGTGCTGATAAACACCTCTGGGAACTCCTTCCTTCCTTCAAGACTGTTGGAAAACTTTTCATTTCAGGTGGCCACCTCTTAATGAAGCTCATTGAGAGAATGATGCCAAGAGTGTGCAAAGCAGTAATCAGAGCAAAGGGTGGCTATTTTGAAGGAACTAGAATATAAAGTATATATATATTTTTTGTTTTTAGTTATTTCACCTTTTTTGTTAAGTACATAAAACTCCACATGTGTTCATTCATAGTTTTGATGCTTCAGTGAGAATCTACAATGTAAATAGTCATGAAAATAAAGAAAACGCATTGAAAAAGAGAAGGTGCATCCAAACTTTTGGCCTGTACTGTATATATATATATAAGAATATACTACTGCAACAAAATGAAAATTAAGTTTTGTTACTGCATACTATATGATATGGCACACCCCTAACTGAGATTTTATCAGATTTGTAACAGAAGTCAATAATCAAGAAAGTCATGATACTAATAATACACTCCAAATATCTCCATATATCCAGGATTAAAGTCAAATAAATAATACTAGACAGATATAATCTGTCTCTAGTACATATTGTAAATAATGGGAAATGAGAACAGTGTGAATTGTTCTTTTGCTAAAAAAAAAACAGCAAAAAAAATTGTACCTTAATGTGATAATTAGGGGTGGGTGATATGTAATGTAACGTCTGGGTATGATATCGTTTAAATGTTGCAGATATTATTGGGTATGATATGTTATGGCACACCTCTAGCCAGGACAAAGAGAAAAACCTGAATCAAAGATTAAGACAGAATTGATCTTGGCCCTTGATAACTAATAATTAAGCAATAGCTCCTTTTATTTAGTTCCTTCTGAAGACTACGCTGGTCAGCGCTGGCTGGAGACCTGTGGATTAATTAGGCTAAACAGCAGCAAACTAACAAAAGCAATAGATTCCCTCTAGAACCTCCACTCTAACAAGAATCCACAAACTGTATGAACAAGACTTAAGAGCTATTTTTTTTATAAAATTAATTTTTGACCATTTTTCTCTTCAATTAAGCTAAGCCAATTGCCCCACTCATACAGCTGTTACTCAGCTCTCATCACTGTTGATGCCTCAACACAAGGAGGGTGCCTCCTCCGACACATGTGAAGTCAGACTGTGTCTTATTTAAAACCACTAGCAGTTAGCCGCTAATGCTAATGCTCCAGCCTTAGTGCTGGGGAAATTCAGTAATCTAAGCTTACTGTAAATAAACGGAAGAGATTTACTCACCCAAATGAACTGTTTTGATGGTAGAAATCTGTGTCGATTAACATCCAGTGCTCATTTGACTTTAAAAGAAAGGTTTTTTTTATTACAGTTTTGTTTACTTAGCTTAGCTTTACTTAACTTAGTTTGCTACTCTATCACCACCACCCAGCGGCGAGACCTGCTGATAAGAGAATCCTTTATTATTATTATTATTATTATTATTATTATTATTATTATTATTATTATTATTATTATTACTGATGTCCCAGTATAACTTGTACAGCACAGTGCAGCACAGTGCAGTAAATATCTGCATAAACTGACTCATTTTTTAGTGTAATCAGTGCTGTATCAGACATGCTGTAACGTGTGTCTGCACTGCCAATCTAAATCAGGTCTGAGGCAGCGAGTGTGTTCACATGAGATCAGATGAGATCAGATGAGATGAGGGGTCTGACACATCTGCACTTTTACACATTCACACGTCTGTCACAAAAATCAACTGCTATCGCGCTGAGGCCAATTTACAGCACTGTGCCTAAAAAGACACGCTGCTCTTAGTTTTGGACACTGAATGAACAGATGAAATGAATGACTGTCCTCATCCCACCACCACAATATCTCTCTCTCTCTCTCTCTCTCTCTTTCTCTCTCTGTTTATTTTTCTGAGCGATTGCATAATGCGTGGCTGAGTCAGTAATGTGTGCTGCTTAATGTCGATATCAAAGACCCGCGAGCAACAAAAGACTCCTGTAATACATCTAACGGTGCGGAGCGTAGGAGGAGGACCAGCAGAGACGGGTTAGAATAAGAGGATAGAGAGAGAGAGAGAGAGAGAGAGAGAGAGAGAGAGAGAAAAGGAGAAAGTACTGTAACAGAGGATGGAAAGAGAAAACAGTGAGAAAGGGGAGAGGGGAAAGAGAGAGAGAGATGAGAGGTGATAGAGATGGAGTGAGAAAAAAAGGTAGAGCAAAAGAGAGAGAGACAGAGAGAAAAAAAATGATTGAAAGTGGGAAGGAGTGGGGTAAAACTAACATTGAGAAAGGGTGAGAGAGAAGAGGATAAAGTGTGTGGAAATGGGAAAGAGAGAAAAGATGCAAATATGAGTGGTGGAAAGAGAGAGAAAGAGACAGAAAAAGAGAGAGAGAGAGAGATCAGAAGGTAAGTGAGAGGGAGAAAGTACTTTGAGAGAGGATAGAGTGAGAAAAAAGGGAAAAAGTGGAGAGGGGAAAAATAGAGAGGAAAAGGTAGAGCGAAAGAGAGACAGAGAGAAAAAAATGATTGAAAGAGAGGAGGAGTGGGGTAAAACTAACATTAAGAAAGGGTGAGAGAGAAGAGTAGAAAAACTGTGTGGAAATAGGGAAGAGAGAGAAAGAGAGGCGAATGTGAAAGTGGGAGAAAGAGATAAAGGAAGGAAAAAATGTGAGAAAAAATGCAAATGTAAGTGGTAGAGAGAGGGAGAAAAAAGATATACAGTAGTGATAAAATGAGAAAGAAAGAGTAGAAAGAGTGATAGAGAAAGAGAGAGAGATAGAGAGAGAGATGAGAAGGTAAGTGAGAAGAAGAAAGTACTGTAAGAGAGGATGAAGTGAGAAAAAAGTGAGAAAGGGAGAAAGAGAGAGAGGAAAAGGTCAAGCGAAAGAGAGAGACGGAGAAAAAAATGATTGAAAGTGAGAAAGAGTGGGGTAAAACTAACATTGAGAAAGGGTGAGAGAGAGAGAGAGAGAGAGATGAGAAGGTAAATGAGAAGAAGAAAGTAATGTAAGACAGGATGGAGTGAGAAAAAGTGAGAAAGGAGAGAGGGGAACAAGAGAGAAATAGTTAGAGCGAAAGAGAGAGATAGAAAGAAAAAAATGACTGAAAGTGAGAAAGAGTGGGGTAAAACTAACATTAAGAAAGGTTGAGAGAGAGAGAGATGAGAAGGTAAGTGAGAAGAAGAAAGTAATGTAAGGGGAAGAGAAAAGTGAGAAAAAGGGGAGAGGGGAAGCGAGAGAGGAAAAGGTAGAGCGAAAGAGAGAGATAGAAAGTGATTGAAAATGCTTGAAAGTGAGAAAGAGTGGAGTAAAATTACATTGAGAAAGGGTGAGAGAGAAAAGGCGAAAAGTGTGTAGAAATAAGGAACAGAAAAAAGATGCAAACATGAGTGGTGGAAAGAGAGAGACAAAGACTGGCAAATCTAAAAGTGGGAGTACGAAAAAAAGTAAAGAAAAATGTGAGAAAGAATACAAATATGTGGTAAAATGAGAAAGAAAAAGTAGAAAGATTGAAAGAAAGAAGAGTAAAAGTACAAGAGAGGCAAGAAATTGAGAGACAAAGTGAAAGAGGTGATACAATGTGAAAAGGAGGGGCAAAAAGAAAGCGTGAGAGAGAAATGAAAGAAAAAAGTGAGAAAAAAGTGACAGAAATAGGGAGAGAGAGAGATCAAATGAGAGATAGGTTCAAAAAACGAGCGGTAAAAAAAGTAATGACAAAAAGCATAAAGTAGACAGATACAAAGAGAGGAGTAGCTAAAAGTGAGTGAGAGAAAAGAGAAGGAGAGTGAACAAGAAAGCAAGAATAAACTAAATAGAAAAAGACATAAAAATGACTTATAAAATGGTTTAGATAAACAAAATAATAAATAAAAGAATTTGATATAATAGACAGATGTGGTGAATAAAGAAAAGGGGCAAATGGATTAATCAAAGGTAAAAAAAAAAATAAAGAAAAAGAACAAAGAATTAAAGATAGAAATGCCAGGAGATGCAGCTTGATTTAGTGTGTCAGTGTGTCATTGCTATCATAACGGCAGGAAAAGTAACGCCTTGTGCAGCTTAAAATGCGCAAAATGCATGTAGTAATGCTCTTAATAAATCATGGGTGTGTTTTGAGTGACGAATATGTGTTTAGAATATGAAATAAACCAATCAGCGTCTCATTTGCCATTCCCTTTAAGAGACAAGTGTGCTCTGACTTTGGTGAATTGCTATTTTAACAGCACAGCGCTTTATTGTTTTTCAGCAGAGAAAACTGTCCTGCTTGTTCACAATGTGATATTAATATTGTGTATTCTGTATACTATTGATGTAGAAGTTGGGTTTGTGCACTGCTGCATATTTTCCATTGCCAAGATAGCAATATGGAATAAATGTAGCTACCTGAAAACACTTCTTTTAGAGACTACCCCACACATCGGAGTGCATATATCCAAAAGAACTGTTGCTATTTAAATAACGCAGGCTGTAAGGCTGTATAATAGGGGTGTAAGATAGCAATGAGCATTGTATAAGACAAAGAAGGGAGAATCTGAATGTGCCAATGTGTAGGAGAGTGTCCGTCTCTAGGCATACGACACAACGCTGTGAGCGAGCCGAAGCCAACATATCACCCCACCTCTGACTGTCATCCAGAGCGACATCCGAGCTCAGCTGGATCTCATTAGGCCGAGGACGCGGCTCTGATACGTCGCTCTGACTCCCACAGTATGGGTCGCCTTCAAGGTAACTGCCATATCATGCTCCCTCCGGGCGGCAGCATCCGCTCCGGGGGCTAGCTGCCCCTTAAACTGCCCCTCAGGAACTGCTGAATCAGCGCCACCGCCGCTCCAGGACCTGCCCTGAGTCTGATTGCAACAGATTGCGTGATAAAAGTAGCTACATACTGACGCCGCTGAGCTCCGGCTACCACGGGCCTTCAGCTTAGATCCAAACTAGAGCTTAGATCAGGCCCAAAACATCCAGCCCGACCCGACCCGGCCCGAGCCCGACCCGATACTTATCATTAATACTTATCTTTATTTATATAAGATATTTAGTAGACAATTAAGAGATAGGCCTGAAAAGCAGATGTTCCACAAATAATTACATCACATCAACCCAGGAAGTAAGACAGCAATCAGTTTCTAGTTTCTGAACTAAAAACTAATTGTTGGCCTAATGACTTTTAGGGACTTGATAACTTAATAGGCATCTGACTTCTTTGTTCTTTTGTTTAATCAAGAGTGATGTTTTCTATGTATGCGTCAAATCACATTTGTTACTAAATCCATTTTTGCATGTTTGCATGTGTATTTTCAGAGCTAAGGAACAAATGGTTAGAATTTGTCTATGGAACACCACCTGCAAAGTACAACGTAGATAGGATGTAATTTGTAGATGTAATTTTAAAACAGTTCTGTTTACACTAGTCAAAGGTAAAACTCCATCCCAGGGTTTTGGGTTTTCCAACTGCCTAGGCGTTTTTTCTGCGGCTCAGCCAACAAAACCCCGGATGGGTTTTTACTTTCTGGACCTGGACTACTCACCTCTGTGTGTAACTATATGTTTACATAGGATCTCCAGTGGATTTGGTGTGCCTGAACTGCACTTAGCAGGGCATTACACATGTTATATGGTAACATATGACATTGGAAAGTTATCATGCTGACTTTATTTTAAAGCGTTTCAAACTGCTGTCCATCTCCTTGCCTCGCAGTGCTGTTAGCCAATAAGATGCAATATATTTGCATGCATGAATATTCATGACCAAGAGCCGAAATCCTAACGTTTCTCCCAGTCCACTCCTTCACCGGACTAAAGCAGCGTTATACCGGATCACCACAAATACCAGCTCACATGACATTCATTCATACTAGAGACCACAGCTACACTACATTTTAAAATGAATAAAAAAACGATAAAATGAATATCTCAGGTAGATTTCTGGTAAAATTCAGGCCAAGCCCTTTCACCACCATCAGTCACTCATATTTCACTCAGGAGGACTCAGGAGTCCATCGACTTAAACTCAGCAAAGTCACGCAACCATAACCCAAAGAACAATTGAATTCATTATGCCCTACACTCAAGGGCTAATTACTCTTACAGTAGCCTCCTGAGCTCAGAGTCAAATAGATTTCTTTTAATCGTGAGTCAGCAAAATATTCCCCCTCCTTCCTCTACAAGTTCCATTCAAACAAGACCAGATTTGTTTAGCAGGAAAAAGGTCAAATAAGGTAATCCAGCCCAGGCCCAGGGTTTGGCTGGGAAGCCTTCATTTCCATAACTCCACTCCCCATAACCGTACATGCAGACGCTGTCTGTCTGTCTGTCCGCAGGTTTCAGCATTTAAATAGCACTAGCACATTTACAGACACAGCAAATGTAAATTACCCACGTCCATGTCGTAATCCACAAACCAAAGACCTGTTACAGATACAGTTACAGAAACAGTGGAAAAGTGAGAAGGGGACGGCCATGTTTTCTTACTTTGTTTTAACCCTTGTTTGGTGTTCGGGTCTGTGGTATCCGTTTTCATTTTTCATCAAATGATACAAAAAAAATATTTTTTCTAACTCAAACTCATTGGCATTGGCTCATTTTTTGTGAAAAACATATACCCCCCCCCCACACACACACACACACATTTATATTACATACAGTATGTTTGGCCAAGGGCTAATAAACATTGCTTCATTTGTAAATTTGAAACTAAACAAATTTTCTACTCATATCTTGAGTTTAATTCATTTTCTTTTACATTTTATTAAAAAACTAATAAAAAAAAGAGTAGCACTTTTTAAAAGAAATGTAACATAAGAAAGGTAAAGAGCAAATATTAACCATGTAAGCTGTTTATATTGCTTGCAATTTAGGTGAAGCAAGCATGTGTAAAGCATTTTAATGTAAAATTGCTTAATTTTGCTGAATTAAATACAAGTAACAAAGTAAACGAGTAACAAAAATATGAACACCACACAAGGGTTAAAGCATCTGGTCCAGCATTGGACCACTGATATAGATTACAGCCACAGTACAGAATAAGTAGTATTATATAATGTGCTCAGTTAGTTACTGCAATCAATCCAAAGGTCAGAGAAAAGGTCTTCTAGTCCCCCAGACCTGAGTACTGAATCATTTATTCAGCACAAGTGATAAAACTCAATAAAACACTGGGTATGAGGAACAAACAAACCTAAAGAGCAGTAACTATTAGTCCTTAGTCCTTTTAATTATATTGATAATGTAGCTTAAAGGGTAATATTAATGCACACTGATCTGAATTTATTTCTTAACTAGAGAAAGAGGGGAATTGTGGCTGATTTTAACACTTTAATGCTCTTTTTAAGGTCTGTTGTTTACATTTTTCAGCTGTTTTTCTGAAAATAAAGTCTGGTTTCTTCATATATTGTGTAATTTTTGGGACAAACTAAACCCAATAGTATTTAAAGCCTAAGTATTTTATATTTTATGTACTCATAACAGTGCAGTAACAAATCTATATTAAAGCCAATATTAAAGTCATTTAAAAAACTATAAATAATAATCGTTAAAATATCGTCATATACCATGAAACTGTCATAATCTAGAAAAATACTGTGATACACATTTTTTGTCATACCACCCAGCACTACTTTAGATATAGGGTAACCAACACCAACAACCTTCAACTTCAACTCCCTCAACATAAAACGTGATTCTCCTACTATACAGTAATTCATTATCACCTAATCAACATTTGCACATTGTTTATTTGTCACATCATTATTTGCATAGACCTTTTAATATATTTCTGAACAGCTCTGGAAAAAATAAGAGAGCACTTAAAAATTATGAGTTTCTTTGATTTTACCAAATTGAAAACCTCTGGAATATAATCAAGAGGAAGATGGATGATCACAAGCCATCAAACCAAACTGAACTGCTTGAATGTTGCACCAGGAGTGAGTAGCAGAAGTTATCCAAAAGCAGTGTGTAAGACTGGTGGAGGAGAACATGATGCCAAGATGCATGAAAAAACTGTGATTAAAAACCAGAAGGGTTATTCCACCAAATATTGATTTCTGAACTCTTAAAACTTTAGGAATATGAACTTTTTCTTTGCATTATTTGAGGTCTGAAAGCTCTGCATCTTTTTTCTCATTTTCTGCAAATAAATGCTCTAAATGATAATATTTTTAGTTGGAATTTGGGAGAAATGTTGTCCGTAGTTTATAGAATAAAACAACAATGTTCATTTTACTCAAACATAAACCTATAAATAGCAAAATCAGAAAAACTGATTCAGAAACTGAAGTTTTTTTGCTAAAGTAGGTAACATTCCATCATCCATGGTTCTCAGACTGGTCCACAGAGCCATCCCAAACAGTCCACAAGTGTGGACGGTCTGGAGAGCCACAAGGACCACTTTCAGAAGCAGTGGTGTAGTGCTTTCAGAAGGGCTTTTGGTGAGCAGACACACTTTAGAAGCTTTTTTCTGCTACTGGTATCATTAGCCGGCTTTAGCGGACATGCATGACTTGCTAATGCTATTTTGAATGAGTGCCTGGCTAACTGTTTTGGAGCACATGAGAGCTAGTGGGCTAGTCTCGTAGCAATTGCACCTCTTCCAGAATAGCATCAAAGAGATGCACATTCCAGCAGACGCTACAGCCATCACATGTTCGGTCTTACTCCTCGCCGAGCCTCGCGGCCAGAGCTGTAGAGCTGAAACAGAACCGCCGCTTCCAGCTTTTACCACAGTGTTTAACAATACAGATCTCTTCAATCATGTTACAATGCAACCAAGAGCATTAGACATGTTTAGCCAATAGAAATGTTGCATTTACTGTGATAGAGTTAGAAGATGACCCTCTGACTAAGCAATAAAACTACTTTATGAATATTTAAGTGCTCTCTTAATATATATATATATATATATATATATATATATATATATATATATATATATATATATATATATATATATATATCACAAATATGGGCAGAATATTAGTTCAGGCAGTCACATGACAGGAATCACATTTTGAGTAAAAATATTTATTTTTTATTTCCCCAAGGCTATGCCAATCATGCATAGCAAATAATTAATCTAGTAATTTCACAATTTCTTATCAATTTATTTTTCCTAACTATTATTATCTTTTTCGTCATTTTATATGTAATAAATTCTTTACTTTTAATGTGTTTTAATTTGTTTATGGTCATTTTTTAAGATCTTCCTATTATATATATATATATATATATATATATATATATATATATATATATATATATATATATATATATATATTCTTATTATTTCTGATTTCTTATTAAATGTTTTCAAACCTTTTTAAACATTGTCAATGAGGGTCACTCCCTCAATGTATTGCTGAGTAAAAATAAAGCTTGATTGATTTATTGATTGACAGTCACAAATCACCTAATACTAAAAAATGTGCTACTAATAAAGTCTGTTTTAAGCTAAAATGTTCCGTTTTCAGTCGCTGATAACCAGGTAATCACAATGCACTCTATCCATTATTAAGGAGAGATATGGTGTAGGGCAAATATATGTGTCAACTAGGGGTGGGCAATACGGCTGGATTATCACGATATTTCATCATATTTTCGCGATAAAAATACTCTTGGCGATATGACAAAACAATGAGTAAAAAAAAATTGGTCCAAAATCATTATAAAATTTTATTATTGCCTATGATATGATATGGCACACCCCTAACTGATTTATTTAAAAAATGCAAGAATTTTATCAGATTTGTAACAGAAGTCAATGATGATCCAGAATGTCACGATACTAATAATAATGCACTCCAAATATCTCCACATAACCAGGATTAAAGTAAAATAAATTATACTGGACAGATATAATCTAGTGTCTAGTAGATATATAATTGTATAATTTTATCATTGTATCTTTTTTTGTTGTTAAAAACAGTAAAAAGTAGTAGTATAATGTGATAATTAGGGGTGGGTGATATCACACCATATTTCAGGATATAATATTATTCATAATATTCAAAAAATTGGCGATATTATTGCGAATGATAGGATATGGCACACCAGTAAGTGAGATATTAAAAAATGCAAGAATTTTATTAATTTTAGCAGAATGCACTCCATATATCTCCATATATCCAGGATTAAAGTAAAATAAAAAAATAAATATTAAATAAATGATACTGTCTCTAGTAGATTTATTATGGGAAATGAGAAAAGTGTGAATTTTTCTAATTATTTTGATAAAAACAGCCACAAAAGAAGTACCTTAGTGTGATAATTAGGGGTGGGTGATATGGCACCATATTTCAGGGTATAATATCATTTATAATATTCAAAAAAAATCAAGGTGATATTATTGCATATAATACGATATGGCACATCCCAAGTGCCACTTCCATGTACAGTAATTCACACACACACACATAATAATAATAATAATAATAATAATAATAATAATAATAATAATAATAATAATAATAAAAGTGCCGACTAATAATTAAAGGAGTGTTTTTTTTTTTGTACTCGCCTCATTCCTAACCCAAACTCATGAGTATCCACTGAGCTGAATCCAGTATATTAGAGTGTAAACCATCCCACGGCCCTCCAGGGCCCGGAGCTGGCCACTTTATAGCATTGTCTAGGACTTCCTGCTGGGTGCGAGCTCATAAAAAATTATGCAACCAGGAAACTCGCTATCTGTGGGCCATAAATTTACGACTGCAGTAATCAGCAGATATTGTATCGGGTCGGTCGTCTGCCCAGAATAGTGCGGGCCGGGCCGCTAACCCACGTACTGTACCTTATCTCTTGATTCAGTGTAAACAAAGTGCTGCTCTGCTCCGAGATTACATAACCGCTTCACATAATATCCCAGCCGTGCCCCAGATGCAGGCGACTTTATGGACGGCTCGCTTGCTTTTATTTTCCTGGATTTTTAGTGCAGCATTTTGTAACCGTTGACCACTGCGGGGCTGAGTAAACAGCTGGGACAAAGTAAAAAAAAAAAGAGTGTGTGTCCTCTATTTAAGCCTGGATAAGATGAATTTACTTAAAAAATTGGAGGAACTTAGTTGCCTTTAAAAAGTTAAGTAATGGATAATGAAAACTCAAGTTAGCATAACTTAGAACATCAAATTATTACAACTAAAGGGGAAGCTGATTTTTTTTTTTTTTCTTATACTGTAAGACCGGATAAGTTGAGTTTACTTAAGTTTTTAAGCATTTAACTTTTTTAATTTTGTTTTAATAAAAGACCAGATAAGTCGAGTTCATTTAACTTTTTTAAGGCAGGTGCTTTGCTCAATTTTTTAAGTAATGGGTAATGAAAACTTGAGTTAGCACAAATTAAATCATCAAGTTATTACAACTAAAGGGGAAGTTGACTTTAGTTTAACTTTTTTATTTTTGTTATACTGTAAGACCAGATAAGTTGAGTTTATTTAACTTTTTTAAGGCAGCCGGTTTGCTCAATTTTTTAAGTTATAAAGAGAATAAAAACTTGAGTTAGCATAAATTAAAACATCAAGTTATTAAAACTAAAGGGGAAGTTGATTTATTTGTAAGGTAGCCCAGGAGGAATCACTACACACTGATGGTGAGTGTTAGTCAGAAACTGTTGGACACACCCAGTATGCAAATAGATTGTGACAGAAGCCAATGGAAAAGAAGCTGCCAATGACTAAAGACTAAACTTAGTTAGTTATTATATATATATATATAAGTTGGTTCAACTCAAAGATCTCAGTTTGAATAGTACAGTATATGTGCCCACACACACTCACACACACACACACACACACACTTTCCCACTCTCGTCCAACTACTGTTTGTTTTTATTTGGGCACTCCGCCCTTACTGTTTATCACAGTGGCTGTGTAAAAAAAAAAAAAAGAAAAGAAAAAAAAACAATGTGTCAGCTAGCGTTAATTATTTATGGTACAGCTGTATAACACAACAGCAGGAATCCATAAACCCATAAAAAACACATTTATACAAAGACAAAGCGTTTCTACGTTACTTCCTTTTTACAGAACTATATACAGTAAATGATGCAACTGTAGTCATGCAATTTGCAATTTGTGACCCAATTTCTGTACCAAAGCCTGAAAATCAAATATGAAAAGCATCATTTCGATGTCAAAATCTGCTCTTATTTAAGGACTTAAACTAACTACGAAACTAAAAATCAAAAATTTAATCTGCTTCCTTAGCCAAAGCCAAAGCATGCATGCTTGCAAATCATTTTAATGCCTATTGCCTACGTATCTCTCACAGCAACAACCTTTCATTTTTTTTTATTCATCAGTTATTTAATCAATCTGCAAATATTTGAGCAAAAAAAAAGTCATAAAATGCCATAGCTGCAATCACAAAAAGCTTATGAAATGCCTGGAGTGCCAGAATAAATGTGACATACCGTTTTTTAAAGTAGGCTCTTTTTTCCAATTAACAGCACGGTGAAATAATACAGAATGTACTATAACCCGAAAGCCGTGAAGTATTAGCAACTTCTTTTGGCGAACAAAAGCGTTAGAAAATTACCTGAAGTGCACGATTATTTGCAGGCAGCTTGTGAATGTAATGTAATGCTGTAATGCTCTGTATGCCCTCACTTTTTTTCACTTTTCAGTTTCACTTTTCTTTTTTTTGCAAGAAAGGAATATAAGAGAAAATAACTAAAAAAAGAAAAAAGACAAAAAGAAAAGAAGAGAAAAAAGCACCCAGCACTTCCTGCCGCCGCCCCTTACCTTGCCATGTTGTCTGAAAAGCCGCCAGGGCCCGTGTAGCCGTCTGCTCGTGCGGACAGGGGGCACTGCGACAGGCCTGGGCGTGTTTTCCACGTCTCCATTAGCGCCGTAACCGGAGAGATTAGATTCAACAAGGGGTTCGTCTGGTCCCGCACGTCGTGCCGTGAAAACGACATTGTTCCTTGCGCTCCAATCTGGTAATGAAATGAATGTCCACCTGAATTAACGCCGACAATAGCCGAAGCGGGCACGTTATTATTCTCTTGGTAATAGCTGCCATCATTGGTCTCCTGTTTAATCCCCTTGGGCAGGTCATTGTTAGGAAACATGCCAGGCTCGTAGTTGCCATTAAGAGAAGAAGCGGGAGGTCCCAGGATCCCCGAGAGGCTGTATTCATCAAAATTATCCCGCAAGGACAAGTATGTGGTCTCTGATCCCGGGAAGAGCCCCATGGAGTGCTGCGTTTCGCCATAGTGCGCACTTCCGCAAGTCATGTCCTGATTGGGTTCAGTTTTAATCTGAGCCACAAACGGCGAATGGGACAAGTTAGCCTTACTGCTGCCCAAACACATGCTCTTGTAATCAGTGTCCGGCTCGTTCTTGATGTACTTGACCATCCCCATTGAGTCCAGACCTACGTTAAAGATCTCCCCATCAATGCTCTCCACTTTGGGGAACTCAAACCCTTTAAAGTCTGGCTCTCGAACCTCCGGGCTGTGGATGTCGTTTTGCACCAAACCCAGACCGCTGGGAGGGCTTGAGACGGAGAAGCTCCTAGAAGGGTTCCTGGGACTGGACATGGTCATGGAACCCACGGTGGGCGGACTAGAAATGGATGGCCTTACTTTGCCCCCGCTTCCCGTAGGGCTGGACACGGACGATCTTATGTTGGTGCTGCAGGATGGTGGCGTCCTCACGCTTCCCATGCTCTGCGGGCTCGAGATGGGCGACTTCATCACGTTTAAGGGACTCGCCAGTGGTGGAGACCCAACTGTGCTGGACTGCACCGGGCTGCAGGTGCTGGAGCTCGGACGGTGGCCTGGAGCTAGGCTTGAACCAACTGGCCCCAAGCTTGATGGGCTGCCGATAGAAGGGCAGCTGGCGCCAAAGTAGGTGGGACTGGTGGTGGAAGTCACCATGTTGTTTCCAGTAGGGCTGGAGATGGTGCTGGAGTTTTCGATAGGGCTGGACAGAGCCGAGACCAGGGCAGAAGGTGTTGACGCTGTGCCTACAACACACTCCCCAAGGTTTCCGTTGGGAAGTTGAGGCATGGTTGGGAATGGTGTTGGTGGAGCTTTCATATTGGGGCTCCCAACAGTTCCGGACTGTTTGTCCTCAATCCCTCGGCCACACATGGGGTACAGTTTGCCAGGGCTGCCCTGGCACCCGGCGGGTGGACCCTGCTGGCCGTAAGCAAACTCTGCTTCCCGGGCAGCATTCATGTAGATGCCCATGGACTCAGCCACAGTTTTGGAGAGCTCTTTAGAGTCGCCTTCTGGCTTGCGATGGTGGAGGGAGTTGTTGTTGTTGTTAAATGAAGGAAAGCTGAGAGGCTGGTTCGGACCGATCCGAAGTATCGGTGCCTCTGACTTCTTTGTTGCAACACTGTCCTTGCACGTGGGCACTGGTGCTGGGGGGTTGGACGCACTGCTTACGTTCACAATGTCCATCAAGACATCACTGTTCATCAAGCCACCCTCCTCCTCTGCTGGGCAGCAGTACTCCATAGATCCTGGCACCTGGCTCCATCTGTTCTCGGTGTCGGTGCCTTCGTAGAAACTTTGGTATCTTTTGGTCTCCATGCCTGGATCATTTGATAAACCTGGTTGGTGACAGAAATGAGAAGAAGGCGTGATTACTTTTGAGTGAGAACAATTTTCGATGTAGATTTATCACAAACAAAGCTGATTTATATAATATATATTACAGTGTGACCTAAGGTCAAAAGTTTAGAAAACCTACAGTACTGTGTTATCTATTGGTAAAAATCTTATTAAAATGATAATGACATCATTTTTAGAATTATTTCTGGGACAATATATTGTGCAAAGAAAAATGGTTGTCATGAGAGGTCTAGACTTTTTTAATATATAAAAGATAATCACTAGGCCATTTGGAAAAGGTCAGTTTCCACCTGCTTGGTGACCCATTTGACAGAAATCACAGCTGTGTCCTATATTTGTACCTAAAAGACCTTTGACCTGAGCTACCAAAGGTTTTCCATATCATTGTAAAACAAAAACAGAAGTTGTTGTAGAATTTGTCTTTTTTAACAGATGTTAAACATTGCATGTTCATCTACGCTTTTTTATTTTAGTTTTTTTCAATTGCAATAAGTTAAATAAAACCAGTCACATGGTCATTATATCACTACAACTTAACTACAGCATATTTCTATAGTAACATGGTACATAGTTCTGTTAAATCACAACACATTGCATAATAAAATGCATAGTATTCAAAGTACACTAAGGAATTGCAATTGCAGCTTGCAACCAAGATACACACTTTTAAACACAAACTTAGTTTTGACAGCCGGAGCAGAACTTTGAGCAGTGTGCATGTGCACAGGCTGGTGTGCAACTCTTGTTGACTGTTTCAGAGCAGCAGGAGCTGGAGGAAAAGAGCACAAGCCGTTCTGGACTTTTAGAGGAGGGGCTGGATCAGCGCTCGTCTTGCTCTGAGTGAAATGTATCTTTAAAAAGACAGTCCGTAAGTTTTGGTGGATTTTGAGAGATCTCTGGTAAAAATGTGTGTAACAGGAGCAGGCTTGCGAAAAACAAATACTTTTAAAACGTGCATTGTGGTGCAGTCTTTTTTCAGAGCAGATAAATCTGGTGAATTTAGTGAGGATTCTGTTGCACTCTCTTTTACTTTGCCAGCTTTATTTTGTTATAGTTTCTGTGTTTCTTTAGTATATTGATGCATAAATTAGAAATAAGCAAGACTTTTTTAAGAATACAAAGACTTTGCTGTTATGATATTTCTATGTTCGCAGTAGCTCTTGTGTCAGTGCCATTAGCAAGGTTAGCAAGGTGGCTTAAGTAACCAGCAAAAGCTGTTGAATAGACATGCAAACTATCAGACCACTGTTTTAAAACAAATGTATTAATTTTCTGTTATGTTACGGGTCAAATTGACCCGTTTCAAATAAACTTCTTCTGTTTGCCTAATTAACTGTAATCAACATATTATATGAAATTAATGAAAATGGTTAATCTCACATATTTGCAACCACCCCCTGCAAAAACAAAAACTAAAACTAAATTGCAATGTCATGTTTCAATGTTATGTAAAACTAAAAAAAGTACAATCTTACAGACTGCTGTTTTAAAGCGAGAATACAGGACAAATGTGCATGGGCTACAGTAGGCTATGACTTTAAAACCTTTTGGCCTTCAAAACCTTTAAAATACTTAATATACCGTTTTTAAAATAATTATTATATTTATAAGACTTCAGACTACACAGAAATCATAATAATCAATTTAAAAAAATGCCAAATGTAATGTAATGTAATTTAAGATGACAGAATGGACATGTTTGAATAGCTTGATGTCATATGCATGCACGCATGCTTGCATATAACTTAATGCATTAATTCATTGCATTGCAATTTATTTAAAATGCAATGGATTTTAACAGGCTTGTTACAAGCTACAGCAATGTGCACGGGACAGCAGGCTACGACTTTTAAAAAAAAACATGACGTAGCCTACTAGTTGGTGGTGCACATATTTTTTTTCCTCGTGCACTGTACACAAGCAGACCCACTGTCGCCCAGAAGTTTATGCACTACTGTTTATGAGGGCTCGTGGATGGACACGCCACTGCTCATCTCTCATCTCTTTTCCAAAACAACATAACAACAACAATGGGCTTAATGTCGTGATGCCGTGCACATGCAAAACTTTCCCCAGCACAGCACAGCCTCGCGCGCGCTGCCCAAAGTCAAGCATCCCCCCCCTTTCTCGTCCCCACCCCAACCCCTCCAACAGCCCACTTTTTCTGCTTGCATGGTGATGATGACAGTGACGCAGTTGCTTATATCGCGATCTGGCTTCGACACAAGCTCGCGACACTCATGCCATCGCGCCGCGAGCGACGAGTACAATGCGTTATGCATTACCGTAGGTGTCCTTAGCGTGCATGCACGCGCTGACTAGCGGTTTTCACTGTCAAACAGGCACGGGACGGAAAAACGCAGCGGGAGCAGCTCGCGCAGTGCACTGACACTGACCAACCTTCAAGGCTCGTGCACTCACTCATGCAACTCGGAGTTGCTCGGACACAGTTTAGAGCAGGGCTGACTATGCACGAGCAAAGCAGTGGGATGTTGCTTGCATGAATGCATGCATGTATGTGTGCGTGCGTGCATGCGCTCAGGATTTGTTGGAGCACACTTCAACAAAGTAATAAATAATAACACTATAACAGCACTGTTGGGAGCAGCGCGATTTGTGGCGCGAGCGCTACAAACAGCTCCAGCGCTACTAGACTGTCGCGCGGCACATCGCGTTTGCTCACCCCTAACCGATATGATACAACTATTGATTGTTTTGATAGTTGACTAGTCTAACGGTTATTTTTTCTGATTAATCGATTAGTCAGCGATTATTTCTGCCATGTCCTCTAATCTCTGCCTTCTGTTGGTACAGCTCCTGATCCTATAGCTTTTTCTATCTTTGCACCAAAATGTTAAAAACAGCACAATATGGGATTTAAATGCCCTTTAAATGCCCAGTAGGCACTTTTTTTGCCCTGTCTTTAGTACATTACATTACAGTTTCAAATTAACGACTAGTCAACATTGAATTTGGAGTCAATCCACAATTATTTTTTTATGATTTTTAGATTATATCAACTAAGCATTGTAGTTGTACAGGATTATTTTTTCGACTTTCTCCATCTTCGCTTCAAGGATGTTCTGATACTAAGTGAAAAAAAATGCAGTGCAATGTAATCTGTTGTGTCTTCAAATTTTTTATAATCAACAATTATAAAAGTTATAGATAATATTTTGTAAATGGGACATAGTAGTAATTCTCTCTCTCTCTCTCTCTCTCTCTCTCTATCTATATATATATATATATATATATATATATATATATATATATATATATTAAATCAGAAACATGTTAAAATTCTTACAAACACAAATAGAGGTATGATAAACAATGATTAAAATATCCCATAAAACTGACCTATGGTAGGGATGCACAATATTATTATATTTCAGAATGCCATGATATTAATACTGCAGCTTGTGTATCATATATTGGGTTTATATAAAATACAGCATTTCTTTAGATTAGAATTATGTTTTTTTTGTTTGTTTGTTTTGCTAAGATCAATAAAACATGTACACTATCACACTATAGCACTATAGGGTCCTAAGAGTTTAGCTGTCACTTGAACAGGAGCCTCACCAATGAAATACAGGGACTAATCGAGTAATCGAGGCTCATAATAAAAATAATCGACAGACATTTAAGTAGTCAGCTACTAAAACAGTGCTTAGTTGCAGTTCTTCTTCTTGCAGTGCTGTTTTTATCACTACTTTACTACTTTGAAGTAAAGTGAAATGAAAAGTGCTCCAACAAATCGTATTGTTTATCCAGTAGACTTTGCAACAATTTGCATGACAACAGAAGCGGTAGCGGCGCGAGCGGAGTTTACCTTGATTAAGTCATCCAGGTGTTGTGTCAGGTGTGTCCCCGCCGTCCCCCGCGTTGCTCCGTTCGATTATTCGATTAATCCAAATGAGGGAAAGTAGTTTTCCTCTCCTTTTTCTTCTGTTTGTACTCCTCTCTCTCTCTCTCTCTCTGCTCGTCCACTACTTTGAGCTCGGTGCTGCGCACATCACGCGCTGAGAGGAGGAGGAAGAAGAAGAATAGAAAAAAAAGAAAAAACACCAAAAACCCCAGAAAAACAGAGAAAATCCCGTCCGCGAGTTTCCTCGTGCGCGCGGCTTCAGAAAAAACAACAAACGCACTTGCGTCCTCTTTACCTGTGCGCGCGCATAGGTGTCTGTCTCGCTCGCTCTCTCTCGCTCTGCGCGCGCAGAGTATCCGTGCGTGCGCGTGTGTGTGTATGTGTGTATATACACAGCGCGTGTCTCCGTGTGTGTGTGTGTGTGTGTGTGTATGTATGTTGGGAGTCTGGCGACTGCAGGCTGCTCTACAAAATAATACACCCCCCCCCCGCGCGCTACGTCATAGGCCCCGCCCACTGCACCGAGCTCTATAGAGGGGGAGGGGGGGGTATGAGGTAGATTGCGCGTGCACGAGCCGGAGCGGGGTTACGAGGTAACTCACCGACAGGTGAAGCAAAACAAAACAAGCGGAGTAAAGTTAGTTTGATATTCGATATTCAGCGGAGATTCGCCTTTCGGCCGTTCTCTTGCTCACAGGCAATGTCCTAAACTCTCCCAAATTACATTTTCCAAACCACAGAAGAACAGAGAACAAACTACAAACGTCAGATTTTCTGAAAACACCCAACCTTTCTGTTTCTCCGAGAATATTAACTGAAAATGGCAGGAATCGCTGCAGCGGGCGCTGAAGCTGTTAAGGGACCGTCTGCAAAGTACGGACCCTGATTAAAAACGTAAACATTCACAGCGCCGTTTAATGCATTTCTACTGTAACACGCCCATATGAAATATAGATAAAAAAAATCATACGTAGTCTTTAGAGACACACCTGAAAAATAACTACAACTTTTATTTTTGAAAAATATGTCTCGGTTGATTTTATATTATTTTTTTAATAATAAAAATTGCTACTGTACTGTACTAATATGAAATATAGAAATAAAATCACTTGTAGTCTTTAGAGACACACCTGATAAACATACTACAACTTTTAGTTTTGAAAAATATGACTCGGTTGATTTTATATTAATTTTTTAATAATAAAAATTGCTACTGTACTGTACTAATATGAAATATAGAATATTTCAGTAAATATTCTCGGAGAAACAGAAAGGTTGGGTGTTTTCAGAAAATCTGACATTTGTAGTTTGTTCTCTGTTCTTCTGTGGTTTGGAAAATGTAATTTGGGAGAGTTTAGGACATTGCCTGTGAGCAAGAGAACGGCCGAAAGGCGAATCTCCGCTGAATATCGAATATCAAACTAACTTTACTCCGCTAACAAAACACAGTGATAGCAGCGATTGATGACCGGAGATTCGATTCAGCTGATTCAACCGACTCACTGATTTAGTTCATGAAAAAAGCTTAGAAAAAAAAAACATATGGAGTTATTAAGTAAACCAAAATGTAATAGACATTTATATACAGCTCTGGAAAAAAGAGAGACCACTTAAAAATGATAAGTTTCTTTGATTTTACCAAATTGAAAACATTTGGAATATAATCAAGAGGAAGACTGATGATCACAAGCCATCAAACCAAACTGAACTGCTTGAATTTTTTTACCAGGAGTAAAGGCATAAAGTTATCCAAAAGCAGTGTAAAAGACTGGTGGAGGAGAACATGAGGCCAAGATGCATGAAAACTGTGATTAAAACCCAGGTTATTCTTTAACTCTTGAAAATGTATGAATGTGAGTTTGTTTATTTATTTGCATTATTTAAGGTCTAAAAGCTATGGATTTCTCATTTTCTGCAAATAAATGCTCTAAATGACAATATTTATATTTATAAATAGCAAAATCAGAGAAACTGATTCAGAAACTCCACAGCAATGAGCTGTGGAGAAGTGGAACTTTGTGTGGGGGAATATACAGCTCTGGGGAAAAAAATAACATTTGAAAATTATGAGAATTTTTGATTTTACCAAATTGAAAACCTCTGGAATATAATGTTCATTTTACTTAAACATATACCTATAAATAGTAAAATCAGAGAAACTGATTCAGAAACTGTGGAGACACCTCTTCTCATTTAACATGTTTTATTTCTTTTTATGAGTTTTTGCATTGTATATTTAATATTAAAAACTATATTAAAGCTCTACAGGAACACATGCAGAATTATTCTGTAAACAAAAAATGTTAAACAAACCAGAATATGTTCTATTTCACTTTAGATTCTTCTAAGTAGCACATTTATCTTTGAGGACAGATCTGCACACTCTTGGTTTTAATTTTAATCTCAGTGTCTTCATGAGGGAAAGTCACCTGGAATAGTTTTCTCAGCGTCTTGAAGGAAGGAGTTCCTGGAGGTGCTGAACAATAGTTGCTGCTTTTCTTTCCTTCACGCTGTGAAGCTCCAGCTCATCCCAATTAAATAACCTCAAATCACCATCTCAGTTCATCAGGATTAAATCAGAAGATTAATGTGGAGGAATAACACTTTTTTACTGTTTACTACTTAAATCCATATGTGTCCCTTATTTTTTTAAATGTATTTAATATTAATCTACATTGTAAAAAATACATTAAATAAAGGAATAAAGAAAAACGACATTAAAGTCTATTTAATTTCTAATATTTCTCCTGTAAAGCTTTATTATAGAGGCTTTAGTATCATGATAATAATGTAGCTGCATAGTGTGTAGCATGACTGTGTCTTTAAATTTAGGTTTACTGCCTCAGGGGTTAACACACACACACACACACATAGCTTTCCTGCCCAGAAACCTGCTCCTCTGCCAGCTGCTCACTGATAGCACGGATGAAACATAAAGCGTACTAATTCAAGAGCAGGATAAAGAGAGAGAGAGAGAGAGAGAGAGACATGGACGGAGAGAGAGACAGAGAGAAAGAAAGAGAGAGAGAGAGACTAGGAGACTATGTGTGGGTGTGCAGAATTGAAAATGTTAATGGGTTAGTGCTGAAATGCTGTGTGATTATAAGTCTTTGTACACACGCTGTGTGTGTCTGATTGCAGTGCTTCTCAGTAGACCTACATTATTAAGAACAGTGGCTACAGTGGAGAAGATACAGTGCGCTTCACCACCAGGTGGTACCATAGTTCCCTTCAGACTGTGGTAAAGTTGGAGGGAATTACAGGTGCATCTCAAAAAATTTGAAAATCATTAAAATGTTCATTTTAAAATGTGAAACTCATATATTATATAGATGTATTAAACACATGATCTTCATTAATTGCACATTGCACCAGTAAGAGCAGAGTGTGAAGGTTCAGTTAGCAGGGTAAGAGCACAGTTCTGCTCTAAATATTGCAATGCACACAACATTATGGAGACATACCAGAGTTCAAAAGAGGACAAATTGTTGGTGCACGTCTTGCTGTCGCATCTGTGACCAAGACAGCAAGTCTTTGTGATGTATCAAGAGCCACGGTATCCAGGGTAATGTCAGCATACCACCAAGAAGGACCAATCACATCCAACAGGATTAACTGTGGACGCTGTAAGAGGAAGCTGCCTGAAAGGAATGTTCGGGTGCTAACCCGGATTGTATCCCAAAAACATTAAACCAAGGCAGAATTCAATGTGCACCTCAACTCTCCTGTTTCCACCAGAACTGTCCGTCACCACAATAAATTATTGTGGTCTAAAACCAGGTGTTTCAGTTTCATTGTCCAAACCCTGTATTTTAAGCGTTAATTTCTTTTGTTGTTGATGATTATGGTTTTCAGCCAATGAAAACCCAAAAACCAGTGTTTTAGAAATTTGAACATTATATACTTATGTTCTTGGCCCTCTTGAAGTCTCTTCTCTCCTTTTTAACAACAGTAATTGTTTTAAAAGTAGCCTACCCCTAAATTTCACATGTGACTGGGTTTTAAAACAAGCCCAATTTGTCGGGAAAACTGTGAAACCTGGCAACTCTGCCTTTTATTATAATAGCAAAGACTGACATGCCCTAAATTAAGTGCATGGATCGCTACAATATGGCCAATTATGTTTTCCAAGGAGATCTATGCATTTTTCAAGAGGATAATGCAAAACCACATGCTGCAGGCATTACAAAGGCATGGCTGAGGAAGAAGAGGATACGTATACCTGTAGCCCTGAACTGTCCCCAGGAAAAGCGTATAAGCATAAAGCCCAATTTATACTACTGCGTCAAACCTACGCCGTAGCGTACGCGTATCCAGCTCCTTAGCATAATGCGTTTATACTTCTGTGTGCGTGTATCAGCAGCTTTGCATGCTCTGCAGTTTAAACGGTGAAGGCGGGAATGTGTGGGAGGGGACACAATGCCCGGCAGGCCAATCACGCGAGACGCGTAGTTACATTTCCAGAGAGGTGTTATTTTTAAAGGTGTACAACAGCATAGGATTAAGGGCAATTTATATTTCTGTGTCGAACCTACGCCATAGCCTACGCATCTCTGCGTACCCTACGCCGTCGCTTTGACACAGAAGTATAAATTGGCCTTAATCCTATGCTGTTGTACACCTTTAAAAATAACAAAAGAACACCTAAAAACCCTTTTAAGTGTTTAAGAGAATGAATGGTATAAAATGGTAGCATTGCAAAATGGTAAATGCTTTTTAGTCCTAACTTCTGTTGTACTGGAAAGTGGATGCATTAAGAAATAAAATTAATTTCACCAAATAAAACATCAAATATCTTGGAAAAAAAAACTTAAATAGAAGATGTTCTGCAGGGGTCACGGCTGTAAAAGCAAAAAGATAGGTGCTCCTGTGGAATAGGTGCAGTAGATATTTGATGAAAACGAGATAATGCACTGGGAGTAGAGAAGGCTATGCCATCCATTAGCATCCACAGGAGAAATCCACAAGATAAAAAAGTAAAGAAATGCTTTGGCACTGTTTTACTATTTTGCCATGTTTCAATAAAGCTTTTAATTATTTTTAAGAAGCCTGGAAGTTTCCTCTTGCTCTGGGTAATTCTTTACTTTTTTCTCTTGTGGATTTCTCTTGTGGATGCTTATGGATGGCATAGCCTTTTTTAATCCCAGTGCATTATCTCATTTTTATCAAATATCTTGGGTTCAAATAAGAGGTTATTGTAACAAACACTGTCTTTAACGTTATTTAAACTTCTTTAAATGATTGGACCAAAAGAAACTGTTCAAAATGACTTAAAAAGTTCTCTTATTAGAGAGTTTATAGGTTTTTTTTTATACGACAGCGACGTTATGTAAAAACGCTTGGCTGATCCCGTCTCCTCTTTAACAGTTCAGAATATTCACCCACATATCCCCTTCATCAGATATTCTCTCTAGTGCCGCCGCTATTGGCAAAAGTGTTTGACTCACAGAGGAGAAGGGGGCTGTTTGGCAGCGACGGTGTTGGAGAAGATCACTTTAGTCATTTCTGTGGTAGGACATTTGCATTTGGACGTCCACGGAAGGCGATTTGACTCGCGTTCGTACAAACGCTGAAACCCCGCCGCCAGCTCAGAGGCTTCTCCGCTTACTGTTTCTCGGAAAATGAACTACTGGAATCATGACTAAGGTGTAGGTGGTAAACATAGCAGCTGGGGAGCAACATCTGTTCCATACAGATGCACAGAATGATCTAATCCTCCAGTCTCGCTGCAGCCGCTCCTCAGTGGGTGAAGACAGTTGCCCTAGAGCGAAGTCCCACTGCCCTGCAGGCTTTTACAGCTTCGGCAGACCTCTAACTGGGGCTGCTGATAGTTATGCAGGGTTGGAAAACCTGCCTCTAAAAAAAAAAAACACACACAGTCTGAGCTTCTACTAAACTTCTACTGAGCAAATGTAAAATATGTACCACTCACTTGTGACAGCAGTCACGTTTTTTACTTTTGTAGTTGCAATTCCTCCCCTGAACTTTGGGGGCAGTACTGTTTTTTTTTACCCCAGATTAAAAGCCATCCAAAAATGGGAGCCATATGGTAACAATGGAGGTTCAGAATAAACTGTTTCTTCATTCCTCTGACTTATAAATCTTTGTTTGAGGAGCTTAAAGTCCAAAACTCAAAGGAAGTGGTTTAATTATATTTGTATTAGAAAAATAGTGGTACTTATTTGTACTAATTGAAGTTTTGTTCTGTTTTTTTAGTCTTTTCAGAAAATTTCTTGTTTTTTTATTTTTGTTCTCTTCTTTGCTCTCTGTCAATTAACTCAAGTAACATAGACTGTATATAGCTGGACAGAGCATCGTCTCTCAAAAAAGTGAAGCCACCACAGGTCGGGCGCCCCCTGCTGTTCGGTTGCAGAAAGCTGTGTAACCCCACCCATCCCCATAGGTTTCAATGGCAAAACAGACAACTTTCAATCACGTTTTGCCCCCCAATATACTGTAATTCTACCTCCTTTATTTAAATGTAACAGCTTGCACTCTGGACTTCATGTTGCTGAACCTTCTACTCTCTATTTATTTTTTTTATTCTTGGGATATTTATCTATCTATTTTGTATATTCTATTTCTTTTATTGTATTCTTTTCTTATCTATATATCTATTAATAACAGCTCTTTGGGTGTAAAACTGGATCGTGAGATCACAATTTCGTTCCACCTCATGTACCACATGTGATGCGAATGACAATAAAATCTCCTTGAATCCTTGAATCCTTGAATCCTTGTGTAACCTCTGCTTATCAATAAGTTGTAGGTATTAATTGTATTACTGTAATTGTTTTATTTGGTGAATTTAGGATTTAGTAAAACATTTATCTGCTCTTATATGATGGTACCCTTCTCATTTCTAAATTTTCTGAAAACGTGTTTTTTTGTTTGGTTGTTTTTTGTTTGGTTGTGTTTTTGACTTCATGTCCATGGAAATATGTTTGGCTTTCTGTTCTTTATATTTATTTGGTGCGGTGTAGGACCCCCTCCCCCCCCCCCCTCCCAATATAGCATTACAGGACTACATGTATATGCAACACAAATGTGAGCTATTTTTAGCTCACTGTATGTAGTACGTTGAAAAGCTGTAATTTTCAACAATGTGAAACATTATGAGGAAAATCAGTTCACATACAAAGAGGTAACAAAAATGTATTTATTATTGATGTATCTGAAGGTCAGTGATTCTTAAGTGACCAAGCTGTACTAAATGATGCAGTTTGTGTTTAGTGATTAGTGATTTGTAAAGCTGTGATTTAGAATGATATTTGAGTGAGAACATGTGGAATTGTGTTTAGAGTTCAGCAGTTTGGAGTCATAATGTAACACATGAGCTTCATGTTTTTGGATGTGTGTGCACAGTTCCATATTTTGTGTGAAAACAATGTGGAAAAACTATAACTCAAAATAGTAGAATAATGTTTGGAAATATCAAATCTTTAGAGAAAACAGGCTTAATTTATTTGAGTTCAGACAAATAGTGGGTTCGCAGTTAGTGGAGGTGAACAGAAGCTGTAATGGTAGTATAGCATTCTTCGGTTCCTTCTGCGTACAAAGGTTCCTGGTTACGTAACCATTTTTGTTGGTGGAAAGGCGAAGTGGCGAACCAGTTCAAAATTTGATGGTTCCACATCGGTGGAAAAGCACTGAGTGTAAGCAGCTAGCAACACTATGGAAACCTGGAACACCACAGTAACCATGTTCTGTAGCAGCAGCGCTGCAGCTGTAGGAAACTTTATCTGCAGTCAAATTTATCCAGAAGTTTTTCTCTGGGGGGGAAGAGGGGTCATTAAAAAAAAGGATGAGAAAAGACCAGTGGTGTGTAAAAGTGAGACTATTATAAAAAGTGAGATTAGAGTTACTGTAATTGTAAAATACTCACAGCCAATACCTGAGAGTTTGGCAGCTCTGTACAGCATCTTACACACACACACACACACACACACACACACAAACACACACGTGTCTGGTTTCTGGGGGAGCAAAAACAACCCGTTTCTGCCTCCCTAACTAAAGAACTCCAGGTACAGCAGCAGAACAGGCCCATTGGATAACGTGTTTATCTCGTTATGACGCTGATACATATTCAGCAGGAACACTAAATACGAGACACAGCCGGACTCCGGATCGCCGCATTATCCGGCCCGTCTTTATCACCCAATAATGCGATGTTTACCCAAATTGTGTCAAGTAGATTACGAATTAATATGCGAGGTGTTTCCTAACACGCATTCTGTTCCAGATGCCAGGCCGGCACTACAGCCAAGATAACAGCAGCATCCAAAACATGGAGAACCGTTCAGCGCGGTGCTCACGATTATGCACCACCATATGCTGTATGTCCTATGTGATTTGCAGTGTGATAGTTTACAACAATTGTTCAGCGAAAAATGTATTTGTTTAATTCATTTTTATCACTTCTTCAACCCAGGATACTGTATAACTGGTGTTTAGAGCTTTGTGGACCAAAGTATGGACAATGTTCAGACTTCAGTAAAACCTAACATTGAAAAACTCTATATGGGTCAATGGGCCATATTATATTGATATATAAAGCACCATTCAATTTAGGGCGTGTCGGTGTGTTTTTGGTATCGTGAGGGCACAAAAAAATAAGCCTTGCACTGCTCTAAATGTGCAAAAGACATGTACTGTTTCTCTTAATTTATCATGGGTGTGATTATGTGAAATAAACCAATCAGTGTGTCAGTCTGACTTTGGCACATTCATATCTTAACAGCGCAGTGCTTTTTGCACGTCTCAGCAGAGGATACTGACCTGCGTGTTCACACTGTGACAATACGTCAGCAGTTCATTTAAAGGAACAGCTATGTTATTTTATTCTTTATTCTATTTACTGTTGAGTTAAAAATCAGGCTTGTGATTTTTTATGATAGAAACATGCCAGAAATTTACCTGAACACACACTTCAAGACCAGATGTGCGTCCGGACGGGACTACAATTACGGGAGGACCACAGAGTTCAACAAAAAACTGTAGATAATTCAGCCTGTAATTTTTTCAGAGGACAAAAAAACATATATATGGTTGTTCCTCACGGTAATAAAATCACAAAGGAGCCCCATAAAAGAGAAAATTACCCCAGGACCCGCTGAGAAACTAATCCTGTCCAGATAGGGCTAATGACATGTTGCCACTGTCAAATAAAAAACATAATTTTCTCCAAATGTCATTAACTTTAAAGTAAAAGTCAATTTGCCACATTTCTACTGGAATTTGGTCAATAGAATTGATAAAATGTCCTTGATTTAGGACAAAACAATGAACTAAATGTCCAAATACAGGGGTTGGACAATGAAACTGAAACACCTGGTTTTAGACCACAATAATTTATTGTGGTGACGGACAGTTCTGGTGGAAACAGGAGAGTTGAGGTGCACATTGAATTCTGTCGTGATTTGATCAGCCGTGGTTTTATGTTTTTTGGATACAATCCGGGTTAGCACCCGAACATCCCTTTCAGACAGGTTCCTCTTACAGCGTCCACAGTTAATCCTGTTGGATGTGGTTGGTCCTTCTTGGTGGTATGCTGACGTTACCCTGGATACCGTGGCTCTTGATACATCACAAAGACTTGCTGTCTTGGTCACAGATGCTCCAGCAAGACGTGCACCAACAATTTGTCCTCTTTTGAACTCTGGTATGTCCCCCATAATGTTGTGTGCATTGCAATATTTTGAGCAGAACTGTGCTCTTACCCTGCTAATTGAACCTTCACACTCTGCTCTTACTGGTGCAATGTGCAATTAATGAAGATTGAACACCAGGCTGCTCCAATTTAGCCATGAAACCTCCCACACTAAAATGATGACAGGTGTTTCAGTTTCATTGTCCAACCCCTGTGAGTGTTTAATTATAGTAAATAGTGAGTGAATTAAAGCTTAAGAAGGCTTTGTTGTCTCCTGTTCTCTGATCAGATTCCCACACAAGGTTGTGCACCGGGTGCGTGTGAGGTGAGGACACGGGTACAGAGATAATGAGTGTGATATGTTCCCCCATGCAAATTCGCACGTGTCACTTCCTCTAATACTCTTACTCATTCTTCATAGACACAGACACAAACAGATCTCCACCTACTGATAACAAAGGGCTTATGTCTCTCACACACCCACACACACACACACACACACGCAGTGGCTGGTCAGTGTGGGCGGTGTTAGTAGGGCGGGACCTGATGTGAACTCGACTACCTGGTGATCTGGGTGATTTGGGATGAAGTGGGTCAGTCAGACAGTGATGTAATGCTCAGGTAGAGGAGCGACGCTGCAGAGAGGATTAACTCACAAATCACACACACACAGTTAGTTCAAACAGAGCTCAAATAAATCAAATAAATAAGTCCTCTTTTACATAAAATTTAATATTTTCAAACATTACACTTTTACAGCTCTGAAAACAAAAATAAGAGACCACTTCTGTTTGAGTAAAATGAACATTGTTGTTTTATTCTATAAACTACAGACAACATTTTTCGCAAATTCCCAAAAACATATTGTCATTTAGAGCATTTATTTGCAGAAAATAAAAATAAGAAATTGCTGAAATAACAAAAAAAAGATGCAGAGCTTTCAGACCTCAAATAATGCAAAGAAAACAAGTTCATATTCATAAAGTTTTAAGAGTTCAGAAATCAATATTGGGTGGAATAACCCTGGTTTTATAAATGACAGTTTTCATCATGCATCTTGGCATTATGTTCGCCTCCACCAGTCTTACACACTGCTTTTAGTTAACTTTATTTCACTTCTGGTGCAAAAATTCAAGCAGTTCAGTTTGGTGGTTTGATGGTTTGTGATCATCCATCTTCCTCTTGATTATATTCCAGAGGTTTTTTGGTAAAATCAAAGAAACATTTTGATTTTCCATTGGCTTTCACACAATCTATTTGCATACTGTGTGTACCCACCCCCACCCCCCCCCCCCCCGTGAAAAGTAAAGGTAGATCATACGTATATTATGATTAAGGGTGTGAATTGATTAAAACATTTTCATCCAATGAATCCGACAAATATTCTGTCTGTGATTAACTGTGATTAATCACTTTTATAGTGGATATTTAAATGTAAATAAAAGAATGAATGTAAGAAATGCAATTATATATGCAATTATGCAATTTATTTATATTAGTAGTATAAATTAAAACACTAAATACTTGAATGTTTAAAGGGAGATAAAGCCGACGCAGGACGCTGGAATAAAGAATGCATGCAAATTGGTGGAAACGTTTTTACTTTTTTACTATTATAAACATCTCAGCTTGGTTGTAAGGATTTCTGAATTTGAACTTAATTAATATATATTATAAAAATCTCAGGAAGTGTTTGGTATTGCTCACATGCTCACAATGGGGGGGATGACCATTTAAATGGCCTTGGGGAAATATATAACAGTCAGTAGTCTGTAATGTGTACACTGTCCCTTTAAAAGCTCCTTACGCCAAGTACGCAGCATCGTCAAGAATTCAAGTAGACTTTATTGCCATTTCACATCGCATGTGGTACATGAGGTGGAACGAATTTGTATTCCCATGGTGCAGTTATGCCAAAAAGAGCAATTGTTAAAATAGATAAATGTTAGGATAAAATAAAATAGAATCAAGAAATAAAAAAGTAATAATAAAAAAAAAATAATGATAATATAAAATATATCATATCATATCATATCAAGATATACATTTTATATCTATGTGTGTCATTAAAGTTTTAACATTTACAGACCTAATTATGATTAAACTGCCTGGCCTCTGTGTTGTAGGCTGTAAGAGCAAGCATCATTTATCTGAGCTGCTAAATCTGTGTTGGCTGTATGCTATTAACTTTCTCCATCCAATTTTTTTGAAAGGAAGACTTGTTGAGAAAGAACATTACAACACTCCTGAACTGATTTAAACATTACACTGTCTAAAAGAGTGTAATTGACCAATTGACTCTTTAGAATAAGTGGATATCTGAGGTTGTCTTTATCGTTTTGGTACCATAAAGAGTATTGTTTAAAAAGAGATGTGTGCAAAATAGTTTAAAGAAGTGTTTTTTTTTTTTTTTACAGAATGTACTTTAGTATTTAAAGAAATAATTGTAGAATATAAGTCATTATTTGCTATGTACCATGTGTAACATACAGTTGCATAAAAATGTATTTGCCCTCTACAGATTTCTTCTTTTTTTAATATTAGACAACAATAAGATAACCTGAGTAAATATAAATAAAAGCACTTTTTTAAATGATTATAATTTAAATGATGATTTATTAAAGAAAAAAAAAACTATCCAAACCAGTCTATCCCTGTTTGAAAAATCCCTGTTTACACCCTATAACTAATAACTTGGTTGTGCTACTCTTGGCAGCAACAACTGCAATCAAGCTTTACTGAAAACTGGAGTCTTTCACATCCCTGTGGAGGAATTTAGTTTCACTCTTCTTTACAGAACTGTTTTAAATTAGACACATTGGAAGATATTCAAGCATAAACTTCCGATCTAAATCAGACTTTAAATAGATCACTCCAAAACCTTTCATTCAGAGGTGGACTTGTTTGTGTGCTTTGGGTCATTGTCCTGCTGCAGAACCCAAGTACACCTGAGCTTGAGGTCACAAAGAGATGACCGGGCATTTTCCTTCAGGATTGTCTGGTAAACAGCATAATTACAGCAAGTTTTCCCGGCTCTAAAGCAGCAAAGCAGTTTCAGACCATCACACTACCACCACCATGTTTTCACGTTTAGTATGATGTTACTTCCCTGAACTGATTTAAATGTTACACTGCCTAAGAGAGCTAAGAGAACTGACCAATTGGCTCTTTGCAATATGTGGATCTGAGGTTGTCTTAAGCCATTTTAGTCTATTTAACACAGCAATGCCAAGCAAGAAATTTAGGGAGCCCCGCAAATATATATTCTGTGGGTTATATTTGAAAGTGGCAAAACTCATGGGACAAGTTCTATAACAATACTAATTCCTGTATCATGACTTTTGGCGTGTCAGTGTATTTATGTGCTTTATTGTAACTCAGGGGTGTCCAAACTTTCTTTGTTTGGGGCCAGAAGGAGAAATATATTTAAAGTCACGGGCCACAGACTCTGTAATAAAACAAATAATGAAATATACCACTTTAAATAATACATTTTCCTGATTATTTCATTTACACACCATTTTACTTGACTTACTAACTTTATCTTTGACAGTGTTGTGTAAACTAAGATTTTTCAAATTGATGTTTAATGCGCACTCTCTCCGCTTTTAGACTCTTTGCCCTGTTTTTCTGCTCTAGAAATGCTCACCCTCTCTGCTTTTAGACTCTTTGGCCTGTTTTTCTGCTCTAGAAATGCGCACCCTCTCTGCTTTTAGACTCTTTGGCCCATTTTCTGCTCTAGAAATGCGCACCCTCTCTGCTTTTAGACTCTTTGGCCTGTTTTTCTGCGCTAGAAATGCGCACTCTCTCCGCTTTTAGACTCTTTGGCCCGTTTCTGACACCTAGCGTTCAAACGTTGAATCTCACATTATAAAAACCTGCTTAACAGCGGGCCAACTTTCATTCTATTTCTAAAATACCTCGCGGGCCGCTCCAAAATAAGGAAATGGGCCACAAATGGCCCGCGGGCCGTAGTTTGAACACCCCTGTTGTAACTTATTCATTTTAAGATGTTTCTGATCTAATTCAATTTATAACTGCTAATAAACACATTTGAACCATTTATGCACAATATATTTTTTAAGGGTAATATTATTTATAGCTGGACATCCAGAATAAAAGTCTTACATTCATTTAATCAATTTTTTTTTTTTTAAAGTTGCATTACATGCATCCTTATTTCCATCACTGTCAACGGCAAGTAATCGCATTACCGTATTTTTCGGACTATAAGGCGCACCGTATTATAAGGCACACGATGAGTGAACGGTCTATTTTTAGTGTTAGTCCATACACAAGGCGCACTGGATTATAAGGCGCACTAAATGAAACTTTATTTATATCAGTAACAATAACTCTGAGCAATAAATCCTTCACAATATCTGTGAAAAATAACATCTCTGAGCAATAAATCAACAAGCACAGCAAGTACGTATTACTCCGCGACGCTCCTGACAACGGTAGCCGCAACGCTCCGACAGACCATAATATTATGTTGAAGCACAGCAAGTACGTATTACTCCGCGACGCTCCTGACAACGGTAGCCGCAACGCTCCGACAGACCATAATATTATGTTGAAGCACAGCAAGTACGTATTACTCCGCGACGCTCCTGACAACGGTAGCCGCAACGCTCCGACAGACCATAATATTATGTTGAAGCACAGCAAGTACGTATTACTCCGCGACGCTCCTGACAACGGTAGCCGCAACGCTCCGACAGACCATAATATTATGTTGAAGCACAGCAAGTACGTATTACTCCGCGACGCTCCTGACAACGGTAGCCGCAACGCTCCGACAGACCATAATATTATGTTGAAGCACAGCAAGTACGTATTACTCCGCGAGGCTCCTGACAACGGTAGCCGCAACGCTCCGACAGACCATAATATTATGTTGAAGCACAGCAAGTACCGCATTACTCCGCGAGGCTTCTGACTATAATAGCGTGTTGTGCCGAATTCGGTGAATAAAACGGTTTTAAAACAGAGATAAAGATTGGATAAGTTTCATTTCTGGATGAAGTGATTTCCAGCGCTGTTTGGATATAACTGTGGATTACAGGAGACTGGATTGATGGATTCTCTTTAGTCTGGACGCGTTTTGAAGGTAGGACCTGTGGCTGAGCGTGGGTGTGTGTTCGGGGGGTGGCGGCAGTGACCGGAGGTTACCCCAGGACAAAAGGAGAGCCTTTTATTACTGGAAACATGCGCTCTGACGCAGCTCTAATTCATGAAACATACATCCTACAGTAAAAGCACAGTTCTGGAATCCGGAGAGCCAGACGGTTCGAATGGTGTATGACATGACCGCATTCGATGAAATATGGACGAACGATAAACGCAAATATGAGAGTTATGAATTATTAAAATCATAACCAAGGCATATTTCGCCCTAAATGTTTATTTTCTGAAAGGATATTCCGCTAAATAGGCTAAATAGCTCAAAAGCAGAGATTCTAAGCTTTAAAATGGTATATTGGATGTCTATATTGAACCTGTAACTGTTCATAACTATTCAGAAACACAGCCAGTTATGAAATATTAAATATTTCTGGTCCGCCGGTGGGCCAGCGCGTGTTAAGAGGTTAACTTTACTTAGAAGTGGGCGCTAAAAAGAAACAGTTTGTGCTATTACCCCAGAACGGGTGGAAAGGAAAGTTTACCGGCACCTTGTTCTGGCCACGGAGCTACAGTGGAAACTAGCTACCCTGAGCCACAGCCGAGAGGCAGTACGGCAGTCAAAGGTAACCGCGCGCTAGCCCAAGAGGGGGATCTTTTTCTGGCGTGGGTGAGGAATTCTGCACAACAGAGCGCCGTGTACCACATAAAAATCGAGGTCAGTAAACACAAGCAAAATCCATACACAAGGCGCACTGCATTATAAGGCGCAATGACGATTTTTGGGAAAAAATAAGTATTTTAAGTGCGCCTTATAGCCCGAAAAATACGGTACATTAAATCACACATCAGCTATAAATGCTCCTGACACTGCTCAGTCACCCAACATACAGGTCAACATACCGCAAACATCTTTTCCATCAACTGCTCGTCAAAATCAAACATTTACATCAGAATGAGAAGTCAAAACAGTTCCCCGGAGCGATCTAAGTGGAACAGGACTATGCCAGGAATCCGGTTTTGGTGCCGAGCCAGAGGCATGGCTGGCACTGATGAAGATTTCCCATGAAATTCTTGTTGTTGGCATTTCTTTTGTCTTAAAAAAGCTACCTGTTTACCGCTTATTATAGTAATTATCAGATTAAGAGTTCTGGAATCTCATCAGTTTCGTTTGAGCATTATCATGCAGTAAACATGCCCTAGTTATCTTCACTGCATTTCTGTGTTCTCAGCTGACAGATGAACTGTGGTCTTAATTTCCTTTAGATAGCATCACCCCCCAGTTACTGACATTTACCATCAGTGTGTAGTGATTCCCCCCACAGGTAAACTAATCTTATAGGTAGAACATAGGTAGAAGTTGCAAGAAAAAGTATGTGAATCTTTTGGGATTATACTTGGATTTCTGCATAAATTGGTCATTAAATGTGTTCTGATCTTCATCTAAGTCACAACACTAGACAAACACAGTCTGCTTAAACTAAAACCACACAGAAAATGATAATGTGTGCATGGTTTTATTGAACACAACATGTTAACATTCACAAAACAAGGTGAAAAAAGTATGTGAACCCCTAGACTAATGACTTTTCTAAGAGCTAATTGGAGCCAGGATGTGATTAAGATTGGAGATTGGATGTGTTGATTAAAGCCTTCCTGCCCTATAAAAAAAACCCACACCAGTTTTGAGTTTGCTGTTCTGAAGCTTGATTGCTTGATGCGAATCATGCCTCACAAAAAAGATCAAGCTCTCAGAAGACCTACGTTTAAGAATTGTTGACTTGCTTAAAGCTGGAAAGGGTTACAAAAGTATCTCTAAAAGCCTTGATGTTCAGCACTGTTGCTACTCTCCCTAGGCATGGTAAAGTCCTGTAAAGATGACTGTAAGAGCACAGCGTCGAATGATCAATGAGGTGAGGAAGAATCCTAGAGTGTCAGCTGAAGACTCCAGCATATGCAAAACTGTAGTTTAATCTGTGAGCCAATAGAAAACCTTTCAGACTGTGACTGAACTGAGTGTATATAATGTATGTCATTATGGTTCATGCATTCATCATCACCTGATGGGCTTTCTAAAGGTCACACTGTCACATTGCTTTTAACCAAAGATGAGCTGAGCTTGCAGCCAAAGACTTACATACAGGGTCTACACTGTAAATAAAAAATCATACAAAGGGTTACTAGAGGGGTGACATATAAAACAACAGTTTTGGTATCAAGTGGCCTTTTTTTACAGAATGTAGTGTAGTATTAAAATAAATAATTGCAATACATAAAAGTCATTATTTGCTATGTGCCACGTGTAATATACACACTAAGAAAAATAAGTACAGATTTGTAATTAAAAGAGTATAAAGCTTGTTGCTGGGACTGTACCTTATACTGAGGTACAAAAAAGTACCTTTCAGTGAAAGTTTTTTGTGCCAGTGAAGATTATAAAGATTATAAAGATTATCTTAAACCAAATATGTGTCAAGAACTTGATGATCCAAAATTCTGGAAAAGTCTGGTTTTGAAATGAAAAATGTGCAATTAAAATATATATTGTTTATAATTACAGTTATACAGACTACAAAGTGTATCTTTTTCTGGTTAAATGGTACAAATTTACATATTGCTGTTAGGAATGACTTTGTACTTCAAAGGGAACAAATATGACCCTGTAAAGACCAATATTATACCATTGACAGTACAATTATAAAAAAATTAACCTTTGAGTACAAAAAAGTACTCATAATGTACCTCTGTTTTTTAGAGTTTACAATTGCATGAAAAAGTACTTGCACTCTGAAGATTTCTTTTGATTTTGTTTTTTTGTCATTCTGATGTTTTTTTTTTTTTTTCCAATTATGAAACAAACTTTAATATCCGACAAAGGTAAACTGAGTAAATATATAAAAAAGTATTTTTTAAATGATTATTTCATTCATTAAAGGAAAAAAAAATATCCAAACCAATCTGGCCCTGTGTGAAAAAGTGCCTCCTACATCTAATAACTTTGTTGTAATGTTGTCACCCTTGGCGGCAACAACTGCAATCAAGCTTTACGGATAGCTGGCAACGAGTCTTTAACATCTCTGTGGAGGAATTTTGTTCCACTCTTCTTTAAAGAATTGTTTTAAATCAGACACACTGGAGGATTTTCAGCATAAACGTCCTGTTTAAGATCATCCACAGCATCTTAATCAGACTTTGACTAGACCACTCCTCCAAAACCTTTATTTAGTTTTTTTTTTTTACTTTAAGCCATTCAGAGTTGGACTTGTTTGTGAGCTTTGGGTCATTGTCCTGCTGCAGAACCCAAGTACACCTGAGCTTGAGGTCATGAACAGATGGCAGTTTCCTGACCTCTCCATGTTCTAAATATACATCTGGTACACATATTCTGCACAAACAACCTCCCTTAACCCTTTCAGTGCAGTTTTAGACTTTCAAGACTCAGTAAAACTCAAGAAAACTAATGAAAAAGCGAGTGAAAACAATTAAAAGTTACAAATTACACATTATTATTCGCTTGTCTAGTGCCGTGTCTCAACAAAGGCCATTTTTAACTTTACAAAGTTGTATTCTTCACAAAAGCCAGCAAGAAAATATTTGTATATGTTTATTCTAAATGTTTTTGCACATCCCATTAATGGATTACATGGATTATTTTTTTTTTCTTTTTTTCGTCTAATAGTCAATCCAGTGATTTTGACCAGTATCAGACCGATAATGATACTCAGACAAACTGGAGGATTTTCCAGCATAAATGTTCTGTTTAAGATCATCCACAGCATCTCAATCAGACTTTGACTAGACCAAAACCAAACTACAAACCCTTCATTTAGTTTATTTTCAGTCATTTAAATGTGAACTTGTTTGTGTGCTTTGGGTCATTGTCCTGCTGCAGAACCCAACAGTACACCTGAGCTTGAGGTCATGAACAGATGGCTGTTTCCTGACCTCTCCATGTTCTGAATATAGGTTTTGTAAACCCTTAAATCATTTATTTCTGCACATGTAGCCTCCCTTAACCCCACCAGTGCAGTTTTAGCCTTTCAAGACTCAGTAAAAAGTTACAAATTACACATTATTATTTGCTTGTCTAGTGCTGTGTTTCAAAAAAGGCAATTTTTAACTTTACAAAGTTGTAGTCTTAACAAAGGTCAGCTAGAAAACATTTGAAGATGTTTACTTCTTTTACTAGTTCTTTGTGCACATCCCATTAATGGATTATAAGGATTTTTTTATACATTATTTTATACATACAAGAGAAAAACATTATTAAGAATTGATGTTAAATACATGTGATCTGTTTACATTAGAGCACAAATATGCATTTTTTCCTGTCTTTTGTAAGTAGCACACTTCTAGTATACTTCTTTAGGTATAAAAATATATTTTAATAAACTGTACTATAATTTTTAACGTGTTGCAAATTTACTTTTATTCTTTTTTAATGAGGAGTAGTCATTTAATTTACTTTCTAAACAGTTACATAATACATTGCACTTTAAGTGAACTACTGTAACAGTTGTTTTTAACACACTTTGCTAACAATTTACAAAAATATATTTTGGAAATAAGTATTTTAGAACTTTTGAATTGTAAAAATACAAGTGATAGTAAATAGTTAATAAAATAAAGTTTAAATAACTCACTGAACCAAGAACTAAGAATGAAACTGTAACTTAACCCTTGTGTGGTGTTCGGGTCCGTGGGACCCGTTTTCATTTTTCATAAAATGATATGTAATGAAGCAGGTTACCCTACACATTACCAACAGCTAATTACATGTGTATACTTACCTGTTCTAACCTGTTACTGTTCATACTTACCTGTGTAGTCCTAAAAGAGTACAGGTGGGCTAACCACTGAGTTTTACTTACCTGGGTGATACCATCCTCTGTAGAAGGGGAGGGGTAGAGGAGGCCCTGTGGAGACAAAGAGCGATGTTATTTATGTGCTAACAACACGTTTAGGCTGATTATAGTTATGTGTGTTCTGTTTGAAGGGTGTCTCAACATATTGATTGCGTATACTGTTTCCAGTGCAGATACTTTTATAGGTGATAATGCTCATGTTAACCTGTAATTAGATTTGGTGCATTCAGGGGCGGGGCTACCCGCATATATACCTCCCAAGAATCGGGAGAAAGGGGATCATTGAGAACTTCGGGGGGAAGGAGAGAAGGTCTTCATCCCGTAAGGGCCAGGTTAAGTTACACCTGTGCCAGAGTAAGAGCATGCTTGTATGCTTCACGTTTAAGCTCGTGTGACTTTGTAGTCATAATCTTTTTCTCTGATGAGAGACAGTTTCTTTCTGGTTTAGTTTTCTTTTTGTTTATTTGTTACTTTTCTTTTTGTAAATATATCTGCGCGCTATGTAAATATCCTTCACCGCTGTGGCTGTAAATAAAATCTGGCTGGGATAAAAGAAGAATTACTGCTTTTTGCTCTCTTTATCTGGTACACCAGACTGCACGCCCGACACTACCCATGCAGAGTAACCTTGCTCCTACTTCTTCAGTAGTCAGGGTTTACCCTTCATCACATGATACAAAAAAATATTTTTTCTAACTCAAACTCATTGGCATTGGCTCTTTTTTTGTGAAAAACATATATCAAAACACATTTTCGATAAACACACACTGTACACCCCCCCCCACACACACACCCACACATTTATATTACATACAGTATGTTTGGCCAAGGACTAATAAACATTGCTTCATTTGTAAATTTGAAACTAAACAAATTTTCTACTCATATCTTGAGTTTAATTCATTTTCTTTTACATTTTATTAAAAAAAAAACTAATAAAAAAAGAGTAGCACTTTTTGAAAGAAATGTAACATAAGAAAGGTAAAAGGCAAATATTAACCATGTAAGCTGTTTATATTGCTTGCAGTTTAGGTGAAGCAAGCATGTGTAAAGCATTTTAATGTAAAATTGCTTAATTTTGCTGAATTAAATACAAGTAACAAAGTAAACGAGTAGCAAAAATATGAACACCACACAAGGGTTAATAGAATTTACTTGCTTGCTTTATAAGGATTTTTTTTTTATTTCTCTTCTGATAATCGATCCAATGATTTTGATCAGTTACAGACTGATAGTGATACTTAGTATTGAATTGGTGCTCCCCAAATTCTGACCGCAGAACAGCAAGTGTTACCATAGCTTTTGTATAAATTTGACCTTTTTAATGAATGTCTCAACTTCTGTATTAGTTCCAGCATGACTGGCTTTACAGCTAAGTGTCATTTTAGAAATATTTCTTTTAGTCTTGCTGAAAATTCTTGCAGTCCTGCTGAAAAAGCCGCTTTTGTTGAGGAACCAAAAGCTAGCCAGCCGGCAGCATTGATTCCTGATTGGGGCTTGAGGATCCCTGATTTGAATTACAAAGATGGACTGCCAAATATCGAGAGCTGACGGCTGCGTTGATGAATCATTTCACGGGACACATTCTCCAAAGTGTCACTTGCAATTAGCAGCCAGGGTTGCATAACATGCCATTCTGTGCGTTAGTGTGGGTGGCAGCTCACTCGCCAGTGCCCTATTCAGCCCATGCAGCCGTTCCACACCAAATAAATTTTTTTTAATGAATTAGAAACTCTTAGTTTACCTGTTTATTTCCAATATAAAAGCTCTTTTGTAGAGTTCACTTCCATGATTCCTCTATGACTACACTGTAAACACAAAGTAGTAGATCTTATATTATTCTATTTTTATTATATTCAGTAATATAAAAATAAAATCCTAAAAATGAGATATTTTGACTATGTAAGCACTTCCTGTGAGGTGTGTAGAGTACACTGTAAATCCAGCAGTAAATACAAAAAAAAAATCGAAAAAATAAATTAGAGACCACTTCAGTTTCTAAAACAGATTTTCTGCTATTTATAAGTATATATTTGAGTAAAATGAACATTGTTGTTTTATTCTATGAACTACAGACAACATTTATCCCAAATTCAAAATAAAACTGTTGTTATTTAGAGCATTTATTTGCAGAAAATGAGAAATGGCTGAAATAACAAAAAAAAAAAAAAAAAGACGCAGAGCTTTCTCAAATAATGCCAAAGAAACCAAATTCATATTCATAAAGTTTTAAGAGTTCAGAAATCAATATTTGGTGGAATAACCCTGGTTTTTAATCACAGTTTAAATGCTTCATCTTGGCATCATGTTCCCCTCCACCAGTTTTACACACTGCTTTTGGATAACTTTATGCTGATTCACTCCTGGTGCAAAAATTCAAGCAGTTTAGTTTGGTTTGATGGCTTGTGATCATCCATCTTCCTCTTGATTATATTCCAGAGGTTTTCAATTTGGTAAAAAATAATAATAAAAAGCAGTAACAAACAATAAAACTGTTAAGTGAATTAAGTAGTTAACAGAATTGTACTTGAATTGAATTGTAAGTTGACTCAAACTGAGGTCTTTAAATCTGGACATTGATTCTAGTATGAGGCAATGGAAAATGAGTCTGGAAGCAAGGATGTAATCGTGTCATTATGTTATGCTTCATCGATAGTACAGTTAGGTTTTACAGTGTATTTTATGTTAACTAAGAATCGATTTAAAACTGAGTATCATCTCATAACTAAGAATTGAATCAAAACTGAGATTTGACTCAAAACTGAGAATCGACTCAAAACTGGGAATCGACTCACAACTAAGAATCGACTCAAAACTAAAAAACATCTCATGACTAAGAATTGAATCACAACTGAGAATTGACTGAGAACTGACCCAAAACTGAGAATTGACTCACAACTCAAAACAGAGAACTGACTAAAAACTGAGAATTAACTCAAAACTGAGAATTAACTCAAAACTGAGAATCGACTCAAAACTGAGAATTGACTCACATCTGAGAATCAACTCACAACTGAGAATTGAGTCACAATTGAAAATCGACTCCCAACAGAGAGTCAACTCCCAACTAAGAATTGAATCACAACCGAGAATCGACTCACAACTAGGAATAAATTCACAGTTGAGATCTGATTTAAAACTGAGATTTGACTCAAAACTAGAATCGACTCACAATCAACTCTTTGCAGAAGACAATGAACATGAACAAAAGCACAGAAACTTCACCAGAAGATGAAAACCACTATTATATTATCTGGACATTGATTCTAGTATGGGGGACTGACTACACACTGATGGTACATTTTGACCATCTTCCGACCACCACCAAAATAATAGCTGCTTATTGGGGTCCTGAACAATGAAGAACAGGGTAATAATGAAGTATAGTATAGAAAACTGAAACATATACAGGACTACAGTCTGTAAATATTATAGAACTACAGTACATAAGTGCTCCAATACAATCAGTGGTTCTGACAAACTGAAGCAATGGAAAATGAATCTGGAAGCAAGGATGTGATCGTGTCATTATGTTATGCTTCATCGATAGTACAGTTAGGTTTTACAGTGTATTTAATGTTGATGAAAACCTCCAATCACTTAGCCTTATAAAGAGCTTTGTGCTGCAATTCTAAAGATCCTTTTAATCAGCTTTCTGTTTTACCACTGTTTTTACAGCTGACCACTATCAACATCACACAACATCGCCCATTTCCCATTAATTTAGCAGAGAAAAAGCTCTGGAGCTTTGGCTGAATATAAACAATGAGATTTAACACACTTAAATTAACACAGATTCACATTTGATCTGCCGGGAGGTTCAGACAAACAAACAACTGCATGGAAAGCGTGGGCTTTCCGCAGCAGAGGAGATGAGAATACCCATTCTGGGTCAGATTTAGGAAATCTAGGGCAGCCCAGACTCTCCGAGAGACTTGCCTCTGGTGCCTCATGTTTAAAACCATCCCACTTCCTGCTCGAAATGCTGCTCTCATACAGTGCTGCTCTCCTGCTCTCGCAGACTCACTTCTTTACCATTCTGTTAGAAATCTGCCCTGAAATGACTCAGAATTACTTTTAGCTCAGCAGAACGGGAAGTTAAGTAAAAGAGGTCACATCATAACATTACTGGGGTACCTTTAGGGCCAGAGGGCCTACAGATTAAAGTAATTACATTTTATTTTACATGTTTTATTATTTTTGTTTATTCTTAGTAATAGTTTTGTAATGTGTGATGAGCTGATTCTCAATTGAGAATACCTGAGAATCGAGACACAACTAAGAAAAACACTTTTAAATTAAACAATTAATTTGACTCACAACTGAGAGTCAAATCACACCTGAGAATGGACTCACAACTGAGAAACGGTTCACACCTGAGAAGCAACTCAAAACTAAGAATCATCTCATAACTAAGAATTGAATCACAACTGAGAATCGACTCAAAACTCAAAATTGACTCACAACTAAGAATTGACTCACATCTGAGAGTCAAGTCACACCTGAGTATCGACTCAAAACTAAAAAACATCTCATGACTAAGAATTGAATCTGAACTGAGAATTGGCTGAACATTGACCAAAACTGAAAATTGACTCACAACTGAGAATCGACAGAAAACTAAGAATCGACTCAAAATCTAGAATCGACTCAAAACTGAGAATCGACTCAAATCTGAAAATCGACTCACAACTGAGAATCAACACAAAACTGAGAATCGACTCAAAACTTAGAATCGAATCAAAACTGAGAATCGACTCAAAACTGAGAATCGACTCAAAACTGAGAATCGACTCAAAACTGAGAATCGACTCAAAACTGAGAATCGACTCAAAACTGAGAATCAACTCAAAACTCAGAATCAGCTCAAAACTGAGAATCGACTCAAAACTTAGAATCGAATCAAAACTGAGAGTCGATTCACACCTGAGAATTGAGTCACAACTGAGAATTGAGTCACAACTGGAAATTGAGTCCCAATTTAAAATCGACTCACAACTGACAATTGACTCAAAACTGAAAATTGACTCAAAACTGACAATCGACTCAAAACTGAAAATTGACTCAAAACTGAAAATCGACTCAAAACTGAGAATTGAATCACAACTAGGAAAAAATTCACAACTGAGAACTGACTTAAAACTGAGAATTGAATCACAACCGAGAATCGACTCACACCTGAAAATCAGGGTGTCTTTGGTATCATTAAGCTGCAAAAAATATGACTTGTGCAGCTCAAAATGTGCAAAAAGCATGATTAATGACTAATTCTCTTAATTAATCATGGACGTGGTTAATTTTGAGCGTAACATGAAGTAAACCAACCAGTGTGCCAGTTGTCATTCCCTTTTTTAAGAAGCAGGTGAGCTCTGACTTTGGCGCATTCGTATCTTAACAGTGTGGTGCTTTGTGCGTCTTCAGCTCATGTAAGGGAACAGCAATGTTATTTTAATCTTTATTCTGTTCATTTTTTCGGGTTTGTGCTCTGCAAAGAGCTGCTATCAAACCTCACAGAGAAAATCTTCTCAAACCTCCATCACTTCAGAGCGTGACAGATCAGGAGTGAGCTTTAAAGAGCCTGTGATTTACGTTTTTCTCTTTAAATTGAAGGGGAAATCTATCTATAGCATTAAAGTTATTTAAAAGCCCGTCTTTATATCTCTTTAACATTGAACATGTTTTTTGGTATTTGGTATGGTTCCTATAAATCTATGGGTAAGGAAGTTCGGTAACACTTTAAAATAAGACTACCTTTATAAAGGGTTTATAAATGGTTTACAATTCGTTTATTAATGGTTACTAATTAGGTTGTAAAGGCCTTGCAAATCATTAATAATTGGTTATAACACATTCGTAGAAAGGGCAACAATAGGGCTGTGGGTACAGTATTTGGCAAACAACAGGTCATTGTTGCCCTTTCTATGTATGTGTTATAACTGATTATTAATGATTTTTAAGGCATTTACAACCTAATTAGTAACCATTAATAAACTAATTGTAAACCATTTATAAATCCTTTATAAAGGTAGTCTTATTTTAAAGTGGTACCCAGTGTTCTTATATTTTTCACTAGAATATAAGTCAGGTCTGAAAGGGTTAAAATATAGTGCTATTGAAATAATGGTATTGTTATTAATTAGACCGATCTCACTATATAGACATATAGTATTTTTACAGCTTTAATTCAGGTGTGATTATTGAATATTATTATGCAAGCCCTGAGCGTGTGTATGCAAAACAGATCGTTGCTTAAAGTTAAAAGAAAAAACAGAATCAGGCTGTTCAGTCTTAAGTATTCAGGACTGTACTCTGTCTGACTGTCTGGGAGGCAGGAGTGTTGGCTGCCGGCCGGCGCTGTGTGTGTAGCCTCTGTTGTATCGTAGGCCTGGTTGTGATACTTGGCTGTGGTGTAAACTCGTCTGGCAGCCGTGATCATTTTCCTTACAGTTAATCTTCTGTCAGCCAAAACGACACTTTCCAAACTTCACGCCTTTTTTCTCAAACGATCACTGACCCGACATCCTGACTTCTTAAAAATAGTACAAAGCTAATTGCTGCAGTAATGATCAAGGCTCTCTGGTTTGGAGGGCCTCCAGATAATAAAGTGGCCTTTTAGCTTCTAAGTAACATTTAATATGTAATCTGTTACGCAGCCGTCTGTAGCTGTGTATTATAACCCTGAGCCTAATCAGTTTGAGGGAATTTGCAATCTTATTTCATTTTTCATTTTCTCGTTCATCAGTGTTTTTCTCACCACAATATCCAGCAAACATCACATCACTTTTAAAAATGTGTTAAAAAGACTAATGTCAATTAATCGCGTTCCTTGTTTTGGGGGTGATGCTCTGACCTTCATCACTAAAGACTAAAGAGTAATATTATAAAAAATTTGAATATCATTGAAAAGTTACTTTATTTCAGTAATTCAGTTTAAAATATGAAACTCATATATTATATAGATCAGGGGTTCTTAACCTGGGGGTCGGGACCCCCCAGGGATCATGACGTACTTGCAGGGGTGTCACGTTTTCTCAGCTAAACTTGAGACAAATCAGATTTGGGCCCCAATCTTTGTTTTTCTTTACTGAATCAAACCCACTCATTCTCAGGCTTAATTCATGGAACCGCCTGCTTTAAAATTGGTCGTTTTTTTAAAAAGTATCTTTTCGCTGATTCAAACGGACTCATCCGCTGCTTTACTCGACTCTTCTATCTCAATCTCGATATAGGTTCACACATGCGCGCCGCAGCTCTGCAAGTCCAGGCTGGATTAAAATGGAGCGTTTTTTAGAGAGTCAAGCCTCCAGAAAAAATATGATGAAAAGGACTTGAAATATACATTTACACAGACAAGCAAAGGAGAGTATGCACGACTGCAGTGTGGGGTATGTGGCGAAGAATGCTCTCTGCCTGATTTCTGGATTTTACTGTAAACGGAGTTCCCAGCACTAAGTTCAATTGCACTAAAAAAATCTTCCCCTTTGAATCAACATTTCTCTGTGAATCTGGATTTTCTGGATCTAAAAAACAAATACATAGACCTTCTCAGACGGTTTGCGCCTGTTCTTGAGCCCTACTAAGCCATGCATAGAAAATATTTGTGCCTCAATGCAGGCCCAACCATCCCAGCCACTTTATTTTGTGCTGCCAATGATGGGGGGGTCACAACATTTTCTGGAGAATACAAGAGGGTCGCGCAGTTAAAAAGGTTAATATATAATTAAATAATAAATAATTGATATAGATGTATTAAACACAGAGTGGTCTATTTTAAGCGTTTATTTCTTTCATTGTTGATGATTATTATTAATGCTTAAAGCCAATGAAAAAACAAAAATCAGTGTCTTAAAAACTTAGAATATTATATAATATAAGACCAATTGGTACTTTAGGCAGTGATTTCATTTTCAAGTCCTGCTGGAAAATGAAATCCCCATCTCAATAAAAGTTGTCAGTAGCAGAGGGAAGCATGAAGTGCTGTATGATTTTGTGGGAAAACAAAACTGCACTGACTTTAGACTTGATAATAAAACACAGTGGATCAACACCAGCAGATGACATTTCTCTTTATTCAAACCATCACTGATTGGTGGAAACTTCACACTAGACCTCAAGCAGTTTGAACTGTGTGTCTCTCCACTCTTCCTCCAGACTCTGCTCCCTTGATTTACTTCAAATGAAATGTAAAATTTACTGATGATCAGTGATGGTTTGGAGAGTCATGTCATCTGCTAGTGTTGATCCACTGTGTTTTATTATCAAGTCTAAAGTCAGTGCAGTGTTTTCCCACATGGTGGTGGGAGTGCCTTGGTGCTGAGGCTGCATGAGTGCAGCAGGTGTTGGGGAGTTACTGTACATTTCACTGAGGGACACATAAACTTTAATAAACTGGCTCACAGGGCAATGTTCCAGCTTTATACCCAAGTTTTTCTTGGGTATATCTTGAATCTTAAATCTTGATAATGACCCTGAACACACCTCTAAAATGAGCACTTCTTTATTAGAGATGCTGAGGGTAAAGGTGATGGACTGGCCAAGCAAGTCTCCAGACCTAAACCCAATAGAGAATCTTTGGGGCATCCTCAAATGGAAGCGATAAGCTCCTTGATGTCCTCATGGAGGAGTGGAAAAGCATTCCAGTGGAACCTGTCAAGCTCTGGTGAGCTCCATGCTCAGGAGAGTTAAGGGAATTTCAGTTAAGGGAGTTATGCATAACATAAGTGTGTGATTACTGGAGAAGACTAAATTACTAATCCACTCAAAAGGTCTGTTGTATGAACTTACTGTATTCTCTCTCCGATACCCATGGCTGAGCCTGGAGGAGCCGGGATGCTACACCAGTAATTCCTCAATAGAGAGAAAAGCAGTGCGTGATCAGCTCAGTATTATTAAAGAGACTCATTTAAAATGTAGATTGGGTTTCCTCAACATTCCAGCTAAACAATAACAATAACTGTTTTCCTCCTTCCTTTGAAGAACTTTCCGAACATTTCTCCACTGAATATTCAAATAAACCTTCAGCGTTTTTACAGTGGCCTCCCCAGACGCTGCTGGAGCCCTCGTCCGCGGGCCGGCGGCGGAGTCGGGTTAATTACGGAGGGAGCGAGCTGTTAATATTTCACCCCTCACCGTCACGAGTGTGTGCGAACTGCCCGAAGCGCGAGACAACACCTTCTGTTCAAAACGCGGCCTTCAGCTCGCCAGCGACACACTAACTCACCAACACACACCCCCACTTACAGCCTGGAGCCTCCTCGCCCAGAGAGAGAGAGAGAGAGAGAGAGAGAGAGACTGGCTTAATGAAACTTTCCCGATGACATCTTTGTGATTTTTTTATGCATTCACCTTTTGTTTTGTAGTCATTTTGCTGCTTATTGCATCAAATATTGTGGGCCCTATATCTTACACCATGCAAAATATGCTTTGTGATGCTCATTGCTATCTTACACCCTGCCATCAGTCTATTTTCACACCTTTTGCTGAGTGGTCCAGTGGCCTAAAGCACTGACTCCATGATCGAGAGAACGCTGGTTCAAATCCTGGTCATGCAGCTTGCCTTCAGATGCCACAATACACCTTGCTCTCTCTGGGTGGGTACAGTAGATGGCGCTCTTTCCCCTCATCACTCCTAGGGTGATGTGGATCAGCACAAGGCTGCATCTGTGAGCTGACATATCAGAACCAGTCACTGTGCTTTCCTCCGAGCGCAGCATCAGCAGCAGTTCAAAAAGAGGCGGAGTCGGATTTCACATGTGTCGGAGGAGGCATGTGCTAGTCTTCACTTTCCTTGTGTTGTGGCATCACTAATGATGAAGGATATACAGCTAAGTAGCAAGTGAGAATTTCTTGCTCCTCTTAATGTGTTTGAGAGCATCAGTTGTAAAGTTGTGAAGAGGTAGAGTTACAGTATTACTCTATTTGAGTAATGTTCTAATCCATATTATGAGAGGCAAGAACTACTCAACTAGGTAAAGAAAAAATACTTAAAGAAATTAAGGTCATTCAATTTAAAAAGAAGAAGTGTGTCACGCCTGACCCTGTTTCCTGTCTGTCCTCGTGCCTGTGTTGTCCCACGTGACCCATGCCCCTGTGTTCTGCCTGTGATTTTCCATTACCTCATGTCTCATTTGTAGCTCCACCCCTTCCCCAGGTGTTTCCACTCCCAGTGTGTTTCCTGTTTAGTTAAATAGACTTCCTCTGTCACTTGTCCTCTGTCGGTCTATGCACTGTCTCCTGTTGTTTGTCTCTTTCTCTGCGTTTCTTAGATTCTTAGTGTTTCCTTGTTCCTCGTAGCTGTTAGCTCTCTTCCCTTGTTATTTTGTTCCTAGTTTAGTAGTTATTCCCTGTTTAAGTTCTTAGCTCTATTCAGTTTCGTGTTCTCTAGTCTCCCTAGTTTGTTTTGGTTTGTTTCGCTGTTCTTTGTTTATTTGTTTATTTACTTATTTAATAAATTTCTCGCCTTACCTGCACCTGTGTCCGCCTCCTCGTCTCCCTGCCTGGGTCATCCGTGACAAAGTGCAGTCACTGCAACGACCACCTAAAACATTATAATGATGAAACTGGCACTCATGAGGACCGCCCCAGGAAAGCAGTCATCAGAGTTACCTGCCTCAAAAACCTCAAGTTAACAGCTCTCCAGATAAGAATCAACTAAATGCTTCACAGAGTATTTTTTGGTTTGTTTAACAATTAAGTTACTACATCATTTATTATGTGTTCCTTCATAGTCTGGATGACTTTTGACTTGTACTTTAAGTTGTGAGATGGTATCTTGTGTTATCACCAGAAGAGAACTAGCTAGGTGTGATAAGAAAACAGTATATTTTATAAATATGTATTATTTAGCTTTATTATCCAGAACGTAGAATGTCCAGTACACTTTTGCCATGTATTTTTTATTTCTTAACATCAAAAAGAATGCAAAATTATGTATAGTAAATGGAGACTTAAATCCATGTTAATTAAGTGCAAATGTGGTTGACGTGGTGCAGTGGATAACACCACTACCTGCCAGTGAGCTACCACATCGTATGTGGGACTGAGGTTCAATTCCTTGTCTGGGTAAGTCCTTGGGCAAGAATCCAAAAACTGTAATATGAGTAACTTTGTAAGTTTCTCTGGATAAAAGCATCAGTTAAATTCCATTAATGTAATGTAAATGTAATAAACATGTAATTACACCTAAATACTATAGTAAAACATTGATAGTGTACTGTTCACACACAGATCACGTTCTTGTGAACCTGGCTTTAGATAAGCAGGCAGTGTTCAAAATTAAAGGCATTAAATCAGTGTTTGGCGGCGGCCCGGTCGCACCCTTCATGGGCCAGCGGGCGACGGCGACCGCTCCACAGACAGGTCATCCACCGGCGCTGAGTGATGCGCTTCATCAGAGGCGGCGGCGCCCAGGGAAACGGGCATTTAGGCTCGAGCGCCAACCCTGACATTTATCTCCACACTGAAGGGGGTGGGCTTTGTTGCTGCTGCTCGCTGAATGGTGATTCAGCCCTTCATGGTGTTAAACTCAACCAAGTCCACTCTGATACGTGATGGAGTGATCAGAGGACGAGTGCGGGGTTTTGTGGGAAGTGAAAACAGAGGAACATGGTGTTAATGCAGCTTTATCAACCGTATGATATAACTGGGTTTATTCTTAATTTCTTACCTTGTGTTAAACATAGTTCAGACAGAATATTATGACCACCTCCTTGTTTTCTACACTCTGCCCATCATAGATAGATAGATAGATAGATAGATAGATAGATAGATAGATAGATAGATAGATAGATAGATAGATAGATAGATAGATAGATAGTGTTGTCAGACAGACAGACAGACAGACAGACAGACAGACAGACAGACAGACAGACAGACAGATAGATAGATAGATAGATAGATAGATAGATAGATAGATAGATAGATAGATAGATAGATAGATAGATAGATAGTGTTTTCAGACAGACAGACAAACAGACAGACAGACAGACAGATAGATCAAGTCAAGTCAAGTCAAGTAGTTTTATTGTCAATGCTGCATATGTACAGGACATACAGAGAATTGAAATTACATTACTCTCCTTCCCAATTTTACAGCAAGTACAGATAATGGATAATAAAGAAAAATAAAGAAAAAGGGGAGACACTATGTGTACAATACAGCAGCAGGGACACAGACATACATGAGACAGAACAAGGTGCAGTAGTGGTGGGGGTGAAATAGATATATAAATAGAAATAAAAAGAAATAAATATATAATCTAAATGAGTGGGAGACACTATATGTACAATACAACAAAAACACAATAGACATTTGTGAGACAGAAGATAATAGTGCAATATTAATGGTGATTAAGATCAAGTGACAATATAAATAGAACCCGTATAACAGTAGTGCAATGTTGTATCTAGCTTAAGGCTGGTAAAGTTCTTAAAGTTCCCAGTTCTTGGGGAATTAAAGTGTGTATGACAGTGCAGCGTAACAGTAGTGCAGGTATTGGGTGTGTAGTGCAGGTCCTTTTACAAAAGTTACAGTACTGTGTGTGTTCTAGTGCAGAGTTTCAGTACTGTGTTGGTGGGAGGATGTGGGGTCAGGATGATGAGAGTGTGTGTGCTGTGGGCAGGATTGGGATGGGGGGTAGTGCGGGAAGAGAGATAGATAGATAGATATATAGATAGATAGTGTTGTCAGACAGACAGACAGACAGACAGATAGATAGATAGATAGATAGATAGATAGATAGATAGATAGATAGATAGATAGATAGATAGATAGATAGATAGATAGATAGATATATAGTGTTGTCAGACAGACAGACAGACAGACAGACAGACAGACAGACAGACAGATAGATAGATAGATAGATAGATAGATAGATAGATAGATAGATAGTGTTGTCAGACAGACAGACAGACAGACAGACAGACAGACAGACAGACAGACAGACAGACAGACAGACAGACAGACAGATAGATAGATAGATAGATAGATAGATAGATAGATAGATAGATAGATAGATAGATAGATAGATAGATAGATAGTGTTGTCAGACAGACAGATAGATAGATAGATAGATAGATAGATAGATAGATAGATAGATAGATAGATAGATAGATAGATAGATAGATAGTGTTGTCAGACAGACAGACAGACAGACAGACAGATAGATAGATAGATGGATAGATAGATAGATAGATAGATAGATAGATAGATAGATAGATAGATAGATAGATAGATAGATAGATAGATAGATAGATAGTGTTGTCAGACAGACAGACAGACAGATAGATAGATAGATAGATAGATAGATAGATAGATAGATAGATAGATAGATAGATAGATAGATAGATAGATAGTGTTGTCAGACAGACAGACAGACAGACAGACAGACAGATAGATAGATAGATGGATAGATAGATAGATAGATAGATAGATAGATAGATAGATAGATAGATAGATAGATAGATAGATAGATAGATAGATAGATAGATAGATAGATAGTGTTGTCAGACAGACAGACAGACAGACAGATAGATTTATGATATTTTATGCAGTAATGTCATAACGTTATCCAAAAGCAGTGTGTAAGACTGGTGGAGGAGAACATGCCAAGATTTCAACTTGTTTTCTTTGCATTATTTGAGGTCTGAAAGCTTCGAATTTTTTTTTTTGTTATTTCAGCCATTTCTCATTTTCTGCAAATAAATGCTTTATACGACAATATTTTTATTTGGAATTTGGGAAAAAGTTGTCCATAGGTTATTAAATAAAACAAAAATATTAATTTTAATCAAACATATACCTATATATAGCAAAATCAGAGAAACTGATTTAGAAACTGAAGTGGTCTCCTAATTTTTTCCAGAGCTGTACAACTCAAAAAAATTAAAAATGTGATATAAGCAGCATTTCTTGAATGCAATAATGCCATTTTATATATTTTTTGGACATTCTGTAGAAAAATGACCAAAAACAAGAAAATGTTCAGACCTATAGATAATAGTCTAAATGTGACACATATGGCTGTATGTGGCTTCCAGTGTACAAACAGCTACTTCTACATCGCTTCATGCTACACTGAACATACTGTTCCCAGAGAAAATGAAGGAGGTCACGGATAAACTGACCTTTCCCCATTATACCACAGACACAGCACACACTCTAACACTTTATAACACATATCTACCCCAGAATTCATTAGCTCTACTGACTGACACTGAATTCAGACAATTTTAATAGTCATCTATTATTTTATAGAGCTCCCTTCACTCCAGTCTTCCATTAGACACACTGAAGATGTTTTAACAGGCCTCACAATACCAACCTCACCTTTTCCTTAAACCGTCATCAGAGCTCAAAGAGCTGCTGTCAAACCTCCCAGAGAACATCTCCTCAAACCTCCATCACAATTTAGAGCGTGACAGATCAGGAGTGATGTTTAAAGAGCCTGTGCTTTACGTTTTTCTCTTTAAATTGAAGGATGAGTCTATCTATAGAATTAAAGCTATTCTTTTATTCCTTTAAATTGAACATGTTTTAAATGGTTTCTATACGTCTATATTCTTCCAAGATACAGTTTTAGCCTAGTTTTAAATCATGACTTTACATTATGAACTTAGAATTTGGCCTTAATTTAAGCAGGATGCAGTGTAAGATGGGCCCTATTTTAGTGATCTATAGCTCACTGGTCAATTGTGAATCACGCACTTGGATTTAGGACGCATCAGGGTGTCTTTGGTATCATTAAGCTGCAAAAAATATGACTTGTGCAGCTCAAAATGTGCAAAATTAATGACTAATTCTCTTAATTAATCATGGACGTGGTTAATTTTGAGCGTAACATGAAGTAAACCAACCAGTGTGCCAGTTGTCATTCCCTTTTTAAGAAGCAGGTGAGCTCTGACTTTGGCGCGTTCGTATCTTAACAGTGCGGTGCTTTGTGCGTCCTTAACTCATGTAAGGGAACAGCAATGTTATTTTAATCTTTCTGCTGTTAATCTTTTATGCTGTTAATTTTTTCGGGTTTGTGCTCTGCCAAGAGCTGCTATCTAACCTCACAGAGAAACTCTTCTCAAACCTCCATCACTTCAGAGTGTGACAAATCAGGAGTGAGCTTTAAAGAGCCTATGCTTTACGTTTTTTGGTGTTTGGGATGTTTCCTATAAATCTATATAAGCAACCAAGTTCCAATGTACAGTTTTAGCCTAGTTTTAAATCATGACTTTCCATTGTGAACTGGAAGATTTGGGTTGAGTGTGTTTCAACTTCAATTGACTGGTTGAGCAGAATGCAGTGTAAGATGGGCCCTATTTTAGTGATCTATAGCTCACTGGTCAATTGTGAATCACGCACTTGTGAATCAGAGTGTCTTTGGTATCATTAAGCTGCAAAAAATAGGACTTGTGCAGCTCAAAATGTGGAAAGGCATGATTAATGACTTATTCTCTTAATTAATCATGGGTCTGACTTTGGCGCATTCGTATCTTAACAGTGTGGTGCTTTGTGCGTCTTCAGCTCATGTAAGGGAACAGCAATGTTATTTTAATCTTTAGTCTGTCAATTTTTTTCGGGTTTGTGCTCTGCAAAGAGCTGCTATCTAACCTCACAGAGAAAATTTTCTCAAACCTCCATCACTTCAGAGCGTGACAGATCAGGAGGGAGCTTTAAAGAGCCTGTGATTTACGTTTTTCTCTTTAAATTGAAGGGGAAGTCTATCTATAGCATTAAAGTTATTTAAAAGCCCGTCTTTATATCTCTTTAAAATTGAACATGTTTTTTGGTGTTTGGTTCCTATAAATCTATGGGTAACCAAGTTCGGTAACACTTTAAAATAAGGCTACCTTTATAAAGGGTTTATAAATGGTTTACAATTAGTTTATTAATGGTTACTAATTAGGTTGTAAATGCCTTAAAAATCATTAATAATCAGTTACCACATATGTATAAAGGGCGATAATGACCTGTTGTTTGCCAAATAGTGAACCCACAGCCATCTATATTGTTGCCCTTTCTACGTATGTGTTAAAACTGATTATTTTAGTGATCTATAGTGCACAGGTCAATTGTGCATCACGCACCTGGATTTAGGATGCGTCAGAGTGTCTTTGGTATCATTAAGCTGCAAATAAATATGACTTGTGCAGCTCAAAATGTGCAAAAGGCATGATTGATAAACCAATCAGTTTGTCAGTTGTCATTCCCTTTTTTTAAGAAGCAGGTGATTATTTTTAATGATAACACAATACTTACTGCTGGCCCCTGTTCATTTATGTCCTGAGATAGTTTCATCAAGAGGAATGGCCATCAGTACATTTTATTTGTTACAGCACTTCCAGTCAGCCAAGCTCACTTTATAATACCAGGACAGCTGAAAATACCTGTTACTTTACCCCACCTTTTACACCAAATTACTCTGAGCAGTTGATCTGCCCTGCTGTTTAACTCTAAGTTTTTCTTTGTAAGGAAGACTATCAAATGGCTTCTCCAAAATCTGGTCCACAACATTAAAACTGTCTGAAATTATTGAAGCTATTGAAGTGTGTGCACTGTTTAAAGCAGCGCAGTGAAGCTGCGGGAATGAGTGAGAGGAAAGCCGCGGCGTTACCAGAGATAAGAAGCTGATTCTGAACTAAGTTCAGCGCGTTGTAGCGCATATTTAATCAGTGACATGTACACACAACAGTATATATTTAATCACTTATTTTTTTACATTTTAGGGGAAGCTGAGCTTCCCTTGCAGTCTTAGAGCAATCGCCACTGGTTCCTATAAATCTATGGGTAACCAAGTTCGGTAACACTTTGAAATAAGACTACCTTTATAAAGGGTTTATAAATGGTTTACAATTAGTTTATTAATAGTTACTAATTAGGTTGTAAATGCCTTGAAAATCATTAATAATCAGTTATAACACATATGTAGAAAGGGCAACGATGACCTGTTGTTTGCCAAATAGTGACCCCACAGCCATCTGTATTGTAGCCCTTTCTATGTATGTGTTATAACTGATTATTAATCATTTTTAAGGCATTTACAACCTAATTAGTGTAGCCAGGTGGTGAATTGAGAATACACCTTTAAAATGTGTGTCTGTAACTTTAAGAAACACAATCAGAAGTGTTGTCACCCTGAGAGAGGAAAGGGAGGAGCTAAGAGCATGGTAGAGAAGGAGGCTCAAGCTGCAGTGAATGGTGGTGCTCCATTTTAGGATCCATCCAGAGCCATCCTAATGGAATAAGAGGTAAAAATCAGGAAATACTGAACAATATAACAGTAGTAGATGCCTATTTTGCCTTTCTAAACATGTATTTTGGATGAATCATAACCAGATGCGGGCAGATGGCATTGTTTCTGTGGGGTAGTGTGCTCCTCGTGTTCAAGCCTTGTATTTTTCTGGGTTACAGAAGCTGTTTATCCAAGTTCTCTTAAAGAAATGCTCAAATCTTGTTGAGTATATAAAAAGAGCTCTGTTAATGGTATTAATGTGGTATTAATGTTATTTATCTATTTTCTGTAATTAGTGCCACTACCAAATACTGTACGGTGTTCTTAGTTAGGTATTTACAGTGTATTAATTTTATTTTTATTGTTTTATATTTCAATTTAAATCAGAATAAAATAACCAACAAAGTTCTTTTGTCATTTGGTGTGTGTTCTTTTCCCCGGTGACATTAGTAACCATTAATAAACTAATTGTAAACCATTTATAAACCCTTTATAAAGGTAGTCTTATTTTAAAGTGTTACCCCAAGTTCCAAGGTACAGTTTTTGCCTAGTTTTAAATCATGACTTTCCACTGTGAACTCAAAATTGGGCTGAGTTTCAGCTTCAATTGACTGGTTGAGCAGAATGAAGTGTAAGATTGGCCTTATTTTAGTGATCTATAGTGCACAGGTCAATTGTACATCACGCACCTGGATTTAGGATGTGTCAGAGTGTCTTTTGTATCATTAAGCTGCAAATAAATATGACTTGTGCAGCTCAAAATGTGCAAAAGGCATGATTATCGACTAATTCTCTTAAATAATCATGGGCGTGATTGGGTTTTGGGCGTAACGTGAAATAAACCAATCAGTGTGTCAGTTGTCATTCTCTTTTTAAGAGGCAGGTGAGCTCTGACTTTGGCGCGTTCATATCTTAACAGTGCGGCGCTTTTGTGTATCTCAGCAGAGACTGATACTGACCTGTGAGTTTAGCTCATCTTCTCAAACCTCCATCCCTTCAGGAGTGAGGTTTAAAGTTTTTCTTTACGTTTTTCTCTTTAAATTGAAGGTGAATTCTATCAATAGCATTTGAAGTGTGTTATTTAACAGCCCATCTTTACTCCTTAAAATTAAACATGTTTCCTATGTACGGTTCATATAAAGTCTATATTTTTCCAAGGTACAGTTTTAGCCTAGTTTTAAATCATGACTTTCCATTGTGAACTCAGAATTTGGCTAAGTTTCAGCTTTAATTGACTGGTTAATTGGGATACAGTGTTTTAAGAGGGGCATCACTGTCTAATACACACAGTGACAGTTCTTTTGTCTGTCACTAAACTGCAGAGTGAAACCGAAACTAAACGGATCAAATGTACACAATGTGACAATGTGACAAAGCTTTTAAGGTGGAGCTAGTGTGAATGCATGAATTTAGTGACAGGTTTAAGGTGGAACTGGTGGCTAAAGCAGCTTGCCATGCAAAATTGATGAATGCATGCAAGTGAAAATATGAAGTGATTATGATTTCTGTGTAATCAGAAGCTTTTGAGGGCCAAAAGACAAGGCATTTTGATAATGACCGATATACAGATTCACTTCAGTTTCTCTGATTTTGCTATTTATAGGTTTATGTTTGAGTAAAATGAACATTGTTGTTTTATTCTATAAACTACAGACAACATTTCTCCCAAATTACAAATAAAAATATTGTCATTTAGAGCATTTATTTGCAGAAAATGAGAAATGTCTGAAATAACAAAAAAGATGCAGAGCTTTCAGACCTCAAATAATGCAAAGAAAACAAGTTCATATTCATAAAGTTTTAAGAGTTCAGAAATCAATATTTGGTGGAATAACCCTGTTTTTTAATCACAGTTTTCATGCATCTTGGCATCATGTTCTCCTCCACCAGTCTTACACACTGCTTTTTGATAACTTTATGCTGCTTTCCTCCTGGTGCAAAAATTCAAGCAGTTCAGCTTAGTTTGATGGCTTGTGATCATCCATCTTCCTCTTGATTATATTCCAGAGGTTTTCAATTTAATAAAATCTCTCATTTTCCAGAGCTGTATACTATTAACTGACAAAGAATATTTCTAATTTCTTTTTTTTTTTTAACAATGACGTGTTTTCTCAACATTGGGCAGAAGTGTCCTCCTGATCTCCTAAGAGCATAAATCAGGAATTAAACCCCACCAGCACACGGACCCCCTCCCCCCTCCACACACACACACACACACACACACACACTTAATTTGAACCCTTATTAGCTTTAATTCTCAGTAAACTGGTCATGCAACCTGACTGTGATGGAGGAGATTAGTGCGCGGCGGCCGGGTGGAGGATGTGCCGCCCGAGCCGATGTGCTCATTCCCTCCCAGCGGTGCAGACTGTTTGTGCCGCCTCCGGGTCCCAAGTGGGAGCCAGACGGGCACGCTCTTGGCTCAGCGCCAGCTCCCTCCGCTTATCTGTTTACACAATTTAAGCGCCTATTTCAGGAACGAGGAACCGCCGGCCACCCGCCCACCTACTCTCCACACGCCAACCTGGGGCTGCCATAGCAACCGACCACTATAGTCACAATAACATGGAGGGGGGCAGGGGAGGCACACTGCCAACCAGAGAGACTACCATCAGCGTAACCTGATCCTCACGTCTACATATCGATTAGTGAGAGGGATGGATGGATGGATGGATGGATGGATGGTTGCTTCGATGAATTGATGGTAGCATAGAAGGCTGATAGATGGATGAATGGATATGAGTGGATAGGCAGAAGAGTTGATTGAATGGATGGATGGGTGGATGAAATGGATGTGTGGACGCACGAGTGGAAGCATGGATGGATGGATAAAAGGGTGGACAGATAGAAGGGTTAATTGGATGAATGGGTGAATTGATGGATGTTTGGAAGCATATGTGGAAGCATGGATGGATGGATGGATGGATGGATAGAAGGTGAATGGATGGATGGATATAGGTGGATAGATAGAAGGGGTGATTGGATGAATTGATAGATAAAAGGGGTGATTGGATGGATGGATGGATGGATGGATGGATGGATGAATTGATTGATGTTTGAGTGAATTGTTGGATGGATAGATGGATGTATAGAAGCATGTTTGGAAGCATGAATGGATGATTGAATAGAAGGTGGATGGATGGATGATGGATGAATGGATGAATGGATGAATGGATGGATGGATAGTTGGATGAATAGAAGAGTGAATGGATAGAAGGGTTGATTGAATGGATGGATGAATGGATGGATGGATAGAAGGTTTGATTGAATGGATGGATGAATGGATGGATGGATGGATGGCAGGATGGATGATGGATGGATGGATGGATGGATGATAGATTGATAGATGGATGGATGGATAGATGGATGAATAGAAGGTTGATTGAATGGATGGATGGATGGATAGATGGGTGGATGGATGGATGGATGGATGATGGGTGGATGGATAGAAGGGTTGAGTGGATGGATGGATGCTTGGATCAATGGATGGATGGATGAATGTGTGCAAGTGAGTGTTGAAGCATGGATGGATGGATGGATGAATGGATGGAATGGAAGTTTCTATAGCAAGTATAGAGATGGATTAATATATGTATTAATATATGTATATTACATAAATGCATATTACATATGCAATATATGTATATATAGATGGATTGTAATTTGGATGGATGTACAGGTGGATGGATGAACAGAAAAATGAAAGAACAGATGGATTAAAGGTGGATGAACAGATGAATAAATGGAGAGACAGAAGAGGCTGAGATGTGGATCTCTGTTAAGCTATATTGTGACACTGCTTTCGTTGTGTAATGCACTATAAATAAATATAAATAAACAGAATATATTTTATATATGTTTATGAATTTATAGGGAGTCTGCAGTCTGTCTGCTCTGCTCAGGTAGTTGATTCTCTATTGAATTCATGTGAAAGTTATTGTTAGAGTAAGAATTACCTGAAAAAATACACAAAAAAGCTAAAACTGGGACGGCGGTGCTGTGGGAAATGAATTAAACTCACTGAAAGAGCAGCTATTATGGGCTGTCATCACCTTACAGAATCTACTGTACCAGACTGCGCTGACTGTGCTGACTGTGCTGACTGCGTCCCTCTGGAAGCTCCTCTCCAGATCAGTCATAAAGGAAGCCCTGTTCTCCAGAGACGGCCCTCGTGACTCTGCTCAGGATATTTCAGTGAGGAGGGTCAGTGGACCCGGTGCAGTCACCTTATTGGCTTATTGTAAAGAGAATATTACTGTGATTATGTCATTCTCTATATGTGTTATAACTGTATGAGATAAATTAGAGGAAGAAATTACATTAATTAGAACAAAAAAAACACACACACACACACAGCGAGCACCCCTTCCTCTCCACCTTACACACACAAACTCACACACACAAACTCACACACACACACACACTCACACACACACACACACACACACACACAGCGAGCATCCCTTCCTCTCCACCTTACACACACAAACTCACACACACACACACACACACTCACACACACACACACACAGCGAGCACCCCTCTTTCTCCACCTTACACACACACACAGCAAGCTCCCCTCTTTCTCCACCTTACAAACACACACTCACACACACACACACACACACTCACACACACACACACACAGCGAGCACCCCTCTTTCTCCACCTTACAAACACACACTTACACACACACACACACACAGCGAGCACCCCTCTCTCACCACCACACACACATTTACAGTGACCCCCCTTCTCTCTCCACCTCACACACACACACACACTCACAGCAAGCCCCCCCACCCCCACTCTCTCCCTCACCACCACACACACATTTACAGTGACCCCCCCTCTCTCTCCACCTCACACACACACAAAAACACACACACACACACACACACACAGCAAGCACCCCTCTCTCTTCACCTTACACACACACACACGCACACAGACACACCCTTCTTCTGCTCTCCCCCAATCAGCTGTCGGCAGTTGCTGAATGTAACTATTAAAGTAACTTCTAAGTAACTTTGTTACTTTTAATATCAAGTAATCCATAAAGTAACTAATTAGTAACTAAGTAACTAACTAGTAAGTTATTTTATTAAGGGGTTGTCAGTAATCAGTAATCAGATTATGTTTTTAAAGTAACTATACCATCACTGGTTGTGAGATGCTGCCTTGTGACTGAGACTGAACACTGGCCAGTGTGCTCATGGCAAGGCAATCTGAATAGCATGAGTATAGTGAGTATAGTGAGGACTGATAGTGAGTAAAGATGGATGATGGGATGTCCCATTTCTGAAGTTGTGTGAACATTAAACATTCCTCCATCCACAGTCTAACACTCTGCCATTAAAAGAGAAATGAACAGGCTTTCCAACCATATAAAATCTATTGCCATTTTTAAGCAACAAGTTACAACAAAGTAAATCAAATCTACCAATCTACACACATTTCCTTACTTTTTTGTGCTGTGTTTATTATATAAACAGTAATCTACATTCTGAACTTCTGAACAGTAGCTAGTAGCTTTATTCACATTGCTTAAAAACAACAACACCAATCACTATGTCACGTCCTGGCCTTGTCTCGTGTCTCTGTGTGTCTTCCCCGCGTGACCTGTGCTCCTCTGTGTCTCTTGTCTGTAGTTTTCCACCACTCGTCTCATTTGTAGCTCCGCCCCTTCCCCAGGTGTCTCCACTTCTAGTGTGTTTCATGTTAGTATATATAGCCCTCCTCTGCCACTTTGTCTCCGTCGGTCTTTGCACCTTCACCTGTCGTTTGTCTCTCTCAGTGTTTAATAGCTTTTCTCAGTGTTTCCTTATTCTCTCATAGCCTTAGTCCCTTGTTTCTTGTTTATTTCTTGTTTTCTCGTTTATAGTTATTTTCCTTGTTTATTTCTAGTTTCTTCCCTTGTATATATTCCCTGTTTATTTATTATCTTTATCTCTTGTTGGTTTAGTTTATGTTCTTTTGTTTCACTGGTTTGTTTTGGTTATTGGTTATTCGTTTATCTTTGTTACATGTTTACTTGTTCCTCGTTTCTTTGTTTACTTGTTACTTATTAAATTATTATTTATTTTCACCCTACCTGCACTTGCGTCCATATCCTCGTCTCCCTGCCTGGGTCATCCGTGACACACTAAACCATCACCAGGCTCTGTAAAAAAAAGGGTGAAATACGGCGAAACATTTGTATTTGTATATAAATAATTTAGGCTTAACAATTAATTAGGTGTGTATACGCTTTAACTTGAACAGCCCTATGAAAAATACATGAAAAAGAAGGTTTTCATGTGGTGTACAAATTTCTTCATATGTCTCTATGGCTAAGTCTGACAATTTTATTTATTTTACCCTTTACTAAACAGCGAATCATTCCAAAATAAAGAGAATTTTTGGCTTTAAAATCCCTCATGCCTTTCTCTCATGCAGTTTAGCCAAACTTCATACGAGTTCATTATTTGTACCAGAGGGAAATCTCAGGCTGCGAGGGTTAAACATGCTGTAACGGCAGCAACTGGGCTGAGAGTTTGGCACAGACAGAGCGCTCTCAGGGTGAATTAATGTTTGTGGAGTTGGCAGCAATTTGCTTTACATGGAATTACAGTCAGGAACCTCATCATGGGTCAATAATTTAAGTCTTTTTACTGCAGCGCAGAGGAGTTTTGGTTGCCATGAATATGATTATGAAAGATTAAGTCCAGACAATAATTGTGTATCTTCAGAACGGCAGCGTTTCTCTGGATTTCTTAATTAAAGCTTATTTCTTATGAGATGAGTAAATGAGTGCTGCAGTCAGAGCATGAAATACTTGCCATAGGCTTGAGTGGCAGTTAAGTTAATTACAGTGAATGGACTGTAAAAGGCTTGTTTAACTGAAGAAAGAAATAACTTAATTCTACTGCCATACTTTATACTATCAAAATAACATAAACAGCACATATTCGTAAATATCATTATTTAATATATATATATATATATATATATATATATATATTAACCCTTAGAAGCCTTAGATCGCACCTTGTGTTCTCAGCTAAATAACTCAGGAATCCCTTCACACATAAACATAATCCATATATGGTTAGAAAGGGCGGAGCTTACTCTTTCTAAAAATAGTGATCATATTCCAGTGCGGTAAAGCTAAATCTACAAAAAACCTATTAAGTTAAAAAAACACAGAAAAAGGTGAAAAATCTTCTTCCCCAACCAATATATAATATTTACCTTTAGTGCTTAAAAAACATATTTATATGATGTTTCAAACCAAATAATATCAGTAAATAAAGACTCAAAAGTCTCCACAGAAAAAGTGTGAAACTACCTGCTTTACTCAAACTAAAGCTAGATATGATGTGCGCACTACTTCATATAGTTTTTATTTTATTTGCACATTTTTACTAAGTAGTTATCTTGCACTAAACATTTTTTTTGTTTATTTGGACTAAAAGTTTACATTTTTGTATATACAGTATTTTTTTTGTGTGTGTCCTGATCACTATAAATACTGAAAGGCATAGGCTGCTCTGAGTGTCAGGTTTTTAGTATCTACATGTATCCTAGAGGTGTGATTATTGATTATCAAGAAAAATAACTCCACCTGATGCTGTTTCTCCATGTATTTTGTTAAAGTAATAATTAATAAACCATGTAATGAACTTATAATAATTAATATTCTTATGCTTTCAACTCATAAACACTCTAGTCTAACCATTTTTGAAAAGATATCTTAGGTGTAAATATATTTAATGTCTATATATTCAAAAATAAGTAAAAAAAAAAAAAAAAAGATCAGTTCCAGGAAAATATAACAATTCTGCTTCCTTTTACATTTTAAATGATTCTATTTTTGAGCAGCCGTATGTCTTGTGGAGTAAAAGAGAACAGGGCTTGTGACTGTCTGATATAATTACTGTGTTATAAGACCTGAAAAAGAGGAAGTGACAAAAACTAAGAAAAACACACCAAATCAGCCTAGAGTTCAAAGGGTTAAAGGGGCACTAAACCCCCTGATGTTAGCTGACTCCACTCCACCAATGTTTTTTTCCTACATAGTAAATGAATAGTGAAGTGATCTATCAGACTATTAAGAACACATAAGGAATCATGTAGTAACTTAAAATTGTTAAACAAACCAAAAAAATACTCTGTCAAGTAGCATTTAGATTCTCTTAACTGGGGAGTTTGTTAACTTGTGGTTTCTGAGGCTGGTAACTCTGATAAACTTATCCTGTACAACAGAGGCAACTCTTGGGGCCCTACCATCCCCCAAGTGCCCATGCCAATAAAATAGCATCAGAGTTTAGGAACAAATCTACATCACTGATGGGTGTGGTGGTCTAGAAGTGAGGTGTGTTCAGGTAAATTTCTGGTGTGTTTCTATATATTTTGGTGATGGAAAACGCAGGAGCTCCACTGACTGATTAAAACCCTGACAACAGCCAATCATTAGAGTCCATTCCTATAGGTGTAAAAGCCTATTTTGGTTCAATTTATACTTTGGTTAAAATAAATAAACAATACAATTATGATGCAGAAATTTAGAGTTAATGCCAATTTCAATGATGATGATGAAGATAATGATGTAGTGCAGTATGAAATCTGAAACATTTAGGCTAAAGGTTAATGTACTATGACTAAGGACTAAGGAAGTGTGTACGTGCGAGTGTGTGTGTGTGTGTGTGTGTGTGTGTGTGTGTGTGTACAGTGTAAAATGAACACTCAGTCTATTATGCTGTGATTGGAAGTGTGATTTTGGTCTGATTTGCATGTGCTTGTTTTCTTTTTGGAAGTAGAGCTCAGGGCTAAAGTCATCAATCTGTCTGCTTTGCATTTTCATTTGGTTTTAAAAGAAATTAATGAAAAATTAATTTTTGCATAATTTTACATAAGTTGTTGTTTCCTACAGCTATGACCTCTGACTTAGCGAATGAAAGTGGGCCAGAGGTGACAGATTTCGTTCACTGTGCTAATCCACTTTATTCAGGCACAAACAGAGAGTGTACGTATTTACAACAGGAAACAAAAAGACTGACTTAAATCTGTGAGATACTTTCAAACTATAGAGGGACAAAGGTACACAACCCCTAAATTTGGGTAAAAGTATACATATTCCTGTTAAAGTAGATGCTGCTGTAAATATCTAAAAGTAGTATCTTTACAAAAAGTATGTCTTAAACATGGCTTACATTTCTTAATTTTATAATAATTGAGTTCCAAATGTACACAGTAAATAATGGTTTAAAAACTCAAATGTATCATAATGCAATTCCTCAGACACTGGAGAATTTCCAACACATTCCAACAAAATTTACTTCATTTTTTTTTTCGCAACTTTCTGCATTTGCTTTTTTTAAGTAAATTTAATTTCAGGTAAATTTAAGTAAATTCAACTCAGTTTCAAGACTTAAATGTTACATATAGTAAAAAAAGTGAACTGAACTTCAGTCAATCGTTTTTTTATTAAACTTTACTTCATTTATTTTTACTGAATCAATTCTTTCTTTTAGTAAACTTTACTTCATTTATTTTTACTGAATCAATCCTTTCTTTTAGTAAACTTTACTTCATTTATTTTTACTGAATCAATCCTTTCTTTTAGTAAACTTTACTTCATTTATTTTTACTGAATCAATCCTTTCTTTTAGTAAACTTTACTTCATTTATTTTTACTGAATCAATCTTTTCTTTTAGTAAACTTTACTTAAATTATTTTTACTGAATCAATCCTTTCTTTTAGTAAACTTTACTTAATTTACTGTTTCTGAATCAATCCTTTCTTTTAGTAAACTTTACTTCATTTCTGCATACAATATTACCTAACTACAATTACTTAATTTATACAATATTATTATATAGAATTTTAGTTAAATGTTCAGTGTAGATATTTGGTGTAGACATAAAATGTATATTAAAATAAAAGTTCAGTGTAGATATAAAATGTAAAATGATTAATCCAGTAAAGAATCCTTTTTTTTAAACAGAAAACAAGCAAATAAACCAAATAAAGCAAAAAGCAGGATGATTAGAACTAACTGACAGAAACACAGCTGAGATACAGAAACATAACACACACAAGAACCGACAAACGAACACTGAAGACTAAGGAGCTTAAGTATACACAAAAGGCAAGAAAGGGAACAGGTAACATCTGAAGATCCTACTTATGAGGTGTGGAGCTAAAAATGAACACAGGTGACAACAGTTAAGGTAAAGACATGGATGAACACAGACTATAAGCCCGGATAAGTTGAATTTACTTAAATAGTTTGAGAAAACTGGTTGCCTTAAAAAAGTTAAGTAATGGGGAACAAAAACTTGAGTTAGCATAAATTAAAACATCAAGTTATTACAACTAAAGGGGAAGTTGATTTAACTTTTTTTTATTTTTGTTATACTGTAAGACCAGATAAGTTGAGTTTACTAATTTTTTTGCTATTTTTTTTAAAGTAATGGGGAATAAAAACTTGAGTTAGCATGAATTAAAACATCACGTTATTACAACTAAAGAGGAAGTTGATTTATTTGTAAGGTAGCCCAGGGGGAATCACTACACACTGATGGTGACTGTTGGACACACCCAGTATGCAAATAGATTGTGACAGAAGCCAATGGAAAAGAAGCTGTTAATGGTTCAACTCAAAGATCTCAGTTTGAAAAGTACAGTATATGTGCCCATAAATGTTATTAACTCAACTAACTCACAATAGTTGAGTATTGTTTAGAAATATCCAATTTTATGTTGAACAGACATATACTGGTTTCCTCCACCTGCTTGGAATCTGCTGGTGTGTAACTGCTGTGAATGTAGGTCAGCCCGGGCCACGGGGGCACTGCACCGGACGCTAGTAACTGTGCACCACCTGAGAGTCATCTCAGGATTAGCAGGCTAACAGGAAGAGGGATTAGTGGCCTTGTTGTTGTTGAAGGATGCCTGGAGAGCGCGGTGGACAGCCGGCCAATCACCTGACCGAGGGAAGCCGCTCCGAGCCCTCGCGGGCTTACAGGGGTCAGCGGAAGGTGACCCAGAGGGAAACACGCAAGCCTGAGATACAATAAACCGCAGGTTACAGGTATAGGTGTTGAGGTCATCACCTGTAACATGTTTACAGTAACACACTGAAAAAAAAATAATGAGTAAAATTGACCTAAAATAAGTTTCGCAGCTTTCTGCATTTGCTTTTTTTTAAAGTAAATTTAATTTCAGACAAATTTAAGTAAATTCAACTCGTTTTTTTAATAATTAAATGTTACATAGAGTAAATAAGTGAACCGAACTTCAGTCAATCCTTTCTTTTAGTAAACTTTACTTTACTTTAATTTCTGCATACATTATTACCTAATTACAATTACTTAATTATACAATATTATTATATATAATTTATGATACATAATATGTTATAATTCCTGAAATTTAAATATTTTTTTGTTTTAGTAAACTACAATCCATGTGTTGAGACGGTGAGACTTGGTCTGTTTACAAAATAAATCTTTGAGATTATGTAAATATTTAAATGTGTGTTTTAAATAAAATTATTTAAATTTTAGTAATATTGTATAAATTGAGTAATTGTAATTAGGTAATATTGTATGCAGAAATGAAGTAAAGTTTACTAAAAGAAAGGATTTATTCAGCAAAAATAAATGAGGTAAAGTTTACTAAAAGAAAGGATTGAGTGAAGTTCAGTTCACTTATTTACTCTATGTAACATTTAAGTCTTGAAACCGAGTTGAAGTTACTTAAATTTATCTGAAATTAAATTTACTTGAAAAAAAGCAAATGCAGAAAGTTGAGAAACTTTTTTTAATTCAATTTTACTCATCATTTTTGTCAGTGCACATTCAGACCTTACAATAAAAATGTAAGTTAATTTATGCCTTTTAGTAAAAAAAAAAAAAAAAAACTAAAAGTAATAAAAACATTAATAGTCTTCCACCAACATCCATGTCTGGTAATATAATAAATGAAATAAAAACATGAATTGTAATAAATTCACTTAAAAATCTGCACTAGCATTATTAATAAAAATAAAAACAGCTTAAAACTTAAAACTACTCTCACTGTAACCAATTCAAATACTTACGTATGTATTTTCTTGTGATTATGTATATTGAGGAACTACATATTATTATTATTATTATTATTATTATTATTAGTAGTAGTAGTAGTAGTAGTATTGTTATTATTATTATTATTATTATTAGTAGTAGTAGTAGTAGTAGTAGTAGTAGTATTGTTATTATTATTATTATTATTATTATTATTATTAGTAGTAGTAGTAGTAGTAGTAGTAGTAGTAGTAGTATTGTTATTATTATTATTATTATTATTATTATTATTATTATTATTATTATTATTATTATTATTATTATTATTATTATTATTATTTGTTTTATGTTGTTCTGTTTCTAGGTTTTTTTTTCTCTGTGTTTCTCTTATAATTTCCTTGGAGGAAAAGTACTGTAGCCTCTTTTAGGATTTTTTTTACTTTCCCTGCACAGTTTTTTTGTTTGTGTGTTTGTTCATTTGTTTACTTGATGTTACATTCTATCTGTGCAAATTAATACACTAGGCCTGATCACTTTTAGAGCTGTAGAATAAAGAAATCACTTAAATAGAACCTGTCTGATAACATAAAGCAGAAAAAGATCTCTAAAAGCAGCAAATTATTATACCCTGATCTAAAGAAATTAAAAAACAGATCAGAAAACAAAGTCATTGATCATCTATCAGTCTGGAAAAGGTTATAAAGTAATTTCTAAAGCTTTGGGACTCCAGAGAACCACATGGATTCACTATTATTCACAAATCGAGTAAACACAAACGGGAACACTGGTGAACCTTCCCAGGAGTGACCGGCCTACTGACAACAATTACTCCAAAAGGGCATGAACAACTCATCCAGGAGGTCCCAAAAGAAACCAGAACAACATTTAAAGAAGTGCAGGATCTCACTCGACTCAGTACAGGTGAGTGTTAATGATTCAATAATAAAAAGGGATGAAAGGTCAAAAATGATCTCCATTGGAGATTTCCAAGATAAAAAACACTGATGTTTTGAAAAAGAACACAATGATTAATGATTGATTAATTAAGAGAATTATTGCATGCCTTTTGTGCATTTCGAGCCGCTCAAGACGTGTGATTTTGACAGTGGTGTGCAGTGAGGCCCTTCTAACCCTTCAGAGAAGGGGTGACAATAAATGCATGTAAATAATTACATCATTTTTAATCAGGAAATATGTATCATAGCTATTGTAAGTTTAAGAATTTATTTTAGAAATTAACTAAAATAAAAAACAGCAACTAATTTAAAGCATTAGTCTGTGTTTTTTAGTTGCTACAGGACTCTTATCTGACTGACAGCGGTTTTAACCAATCAAAGCTTTTTAAAATGGCTTCTGCCCCCTGTCTCCTGATTTTGAGAAGGGTGTAGTAATGAGTCTATTAGCAAAGCCAAAGCAAGTCTAACCAATCAGATTCATGATTTTCACTACGGGGGCGGATCCATGGCTGTCTAACCCCTTCTCAGCGCTGTGTTGAAGGTGTTACGCGTTGCTCAGTCATAAATGGAGCTCATGCTGAATTAATTCAATAGTTAGCGAACTATAATGGAATTGTGACTGTAAATGAGACAGATATTGTGTTATATTAAAAAGCCTTTTTAAAGGCTGTGCTTCAATGTGAAACTAAATCACAATAATAAGCCGCCTTTCTAAACTGTCTAAACTGTAAGAAATATGCTTCACTACTGTGAAGTTGTTTATGTTTTTGCTTCTGATAGTCTGTTTATCAATCAATCTGACAGCCGGACTTAACAAAGGGTATAAATATGTATTAATGTGGGAATGTTGTTGACATGTGAGTGAAGTAAATCCCTACTTTTGTTGAGTGTGTGGATTCCTGACCTCAGACTCTGACCCTGGTGAGGGCTGTGGTGGAGAGGTTACTACAGTGTGCTGAGGAACCGGTTTAAACCGCTCTCCAGATCCCTCAGATATTTGGCAGCTGTGCTCTTCCTGATGGGGAATACTAGTGTGTTTCCTGCCTGCACTGGATACAGCGCATGGAAACACAGGGCAGGGGAGGCGGTGGCTCTGGGACAGCCCATTTCCCCCACTCCCTCAGAGACATGAGCGGGAAAGGAAAGCGTAAGAGCGAACAGAACACTGCGTAACTTTCAGTTTAGAGGAGAAATATTCAGGAAGAAGCAGGTGTGTTTTTATATCTGCATGGAAAAGACTCCTGTTCCAGCTGGATGTGTCATCCAACAATCCAACCATTTATTTTTGTAATGCACAAAGAAATACAGAGGATTCTACGTCCAAATATCTCCAGATACACAATAACATTAGTGAATTTAGCTAAATGTCCTGAATATACAACTTAATCTGGTAAATTTTAGGAGGAGCTGAACTAATTTCAGTAACGCACAATTAATTGCTGAATAAACGTCAGAAGACAAAGTGCTGTAAATATATACATGCTGTTACAGACATGCTGTTACAGACATGCTTTTGAATACAAGCTGTTACAGACATGCTGTTACATACATGCTGTTACATATATAGTGTTTCATACATGCTGTTACAGACATGCTGTTACATATATGCTGTTACATACATGCTGTTACATACATGCTGTTATAGGCATGCTGTTACAAACATGCTGTTACAGACATGCTGTTACATATATGGTGTTTCATACATGCTGTTACAGACATGCGGTTAAATATATGCTGTTACATACATGCTGCTAAAGACATGCTGTTACAGACATGCTGTTACATATATGCTGTTACAGACATTCTGCTATAAACATGCTGTTACAGACATACTGTTACATACATGCTGTTACAGACATACTGTTACATATATACTGTTACAAACATGCTGTTACATATATACTGTTACAGACATGCTGTTACACACCTACTGTTACATATATACTGTTACGGACATGCTGTTATATACATACTGTTACAGATATACTATTACAGATATAATGTTATATACATACTGTTACAGATATACTATTACAGATATACTGTTATATTCATACTGTTATATACATGCTATCACAGACATGCTGTTACATACTATATACTGTTACAGACATACTGTTACAGACATGCTGTTACAAATATGCTGTTACATACATGCTGTTACAGACTTACTATTACACACATACTGTTACATACATGCTGTTACAGACATGCTGTTACTTAATCTTACAGCACTTCATGCCTCCCTCTGTTGACAACTTTACCAAAGACACAGATTTCATTTTCCAGCAGGTACACTGCACACACAGATAGCAAAAGTACCAATTGTTCTTATGTAATGTTCTAATTTTCTGAGACACTGATTTTTGGGTTTTCATTGGCTGTAAGCCATAATCATCCATCCATCCATCCATCCATTTTCCTCCGCTTATCCAGGGTCGGGTCGCGGGGCAGCAGCCTAAGCAGGGAATCATCAACTGTTAAATAAATAAATGCATATAATAGATCACTCCGTGTGTAATATATCTATATAATGTATGAGTTTCACATTTTGAACTGAATAATTGAAATAAAGTAACTTTTCAATGATCTGTTATCTTTAGAGAAAGTCCTGTTGTATTTGGTAATATTTCTCTACAGGAATTAGAAAAGCTTAAAGTAGCTGAATGCTATTTGAAGGGGTGTCCAATAATATTCTGTAAAATCTGACAGACTGAGTATTGTTGCATGAGCATACTACACCAGATAACACTGTTACATAAGATTTTTTTTTCCCAGAGGGAAAATCCCTGTCACTGGAAAACATGACAGTCATCTCTCCTCCAGTCATTCCGCTACTGCCAGTCTCTGTTTTGCAGCTTTATAACCTGAGGCTCAGTAACTTATTCCACCTGTAGCTTCCCATTATCCCCTGAGCGCTGTAACAGTAGCATTGATCTGCTAACAGAGGATGCTGACTGGAGCCTGGCTGGGATCCAGCGTCTGCCCGTAACACAGCGCTTCCAGATGAAGTCCAGAGTGACCTCCGGCTGCTTGGTTCCTCACGTCTCGTCTGTCCTGAGCAGAACTTTTAACTGGAGGAGATCAGAGAGAGTCAGGGTGTTAATGAGGCTCTACAGGCTGAGTGAGCTCAACCATAGACGCAGTACACACATTCTCTAAATCCTCTCGCTGGAGCTTTCTATGAACTGCTGAATAAATCTAGAGCATGCTGGAGAAAATTATTATTCAAAATATTGTTAATACAATTTTACTATTTTTAATTAGTTGTAAATACCTTCATTTATCTTCTTATCTGCTTCCTACTGGTCACTGGGCAATATCTTACACCCTGAGCAAGGAGCGTTGTAATGCTCATTGCTATCTTACACCTCGACAACAGTCTATTTTCACTACTTCTGCCTGCATCATTTAAATAGCAATATAAATGTAGCTATTTATAGGTATATGTTTGAATAAAATTGTTATAAAACATTGTTGTTTTATTCTATGAACTACGGACAACATTTTTCCCAAATGCCAAAAAATATTGTCATTTAGAGCATTTATTTGCAGAAAATGAAAAATGGCTGAAATAACAACAAATATGCAGAGCTTTCAGATCTCAAATAATGCAAAGAAAACAAGTTCATATTCATAACATTTTAAGTGTTCAGAAATCAATATTTGATATATATATACGTATATATATATATATATATACGTATATATATATACGTATATATATATATATATAATTCATGCAGTTCAGTTTGGTTTGATGGCTTGTGATCATCCATCTTCCTCTTGATTATATTCCAGAGGTTTATCTACGCCAATGGGTGTGGTGGTCAAAACAAAAAGTAGGTCATTGACATATTTTTTAAATTACCTGTTTGCGCACCTTCACATTGTGAATGAGCCGGTCAGTTTCCTCTGCTGAAAAGCATTGGACACAGCCAGGTAGCTGCACCGTTAAAATAGCAATTCAGCAAAGTCAGGGAGCTCCTGTCTCTAAGAAGGAATGGCAAGTGTTCTGTCCAAAACATACCCATGATTAATTAAGATAATAAGTACATGCTTTTTGTACTTTTCCCATTGTTACGATACCAAAGACACACTGACCAACCCTAAATCAAGCTACACGGTGCACAGCTGATGGCTCACCTATAATAATCACCTGAATCAGTTGTGAGGTGTTATCACGTAAGTGAGATTGAACACTGGCCAGTGTGCTCATGGCAAAGCAATGAGAGACCACATATAAGGCTACAGTGTAACATGTGTAACAGGAATACACCTGAGAAGGCATCCATATTCAATGCAGGAGACCCCGCCCACATATTCTACAGGTCAGAGCAGCTGAATTCTCTGAATTCTGTAAGACATGGCAAATTATGATTTTAGTTCCTATCCAATGACTTTTGGCAAGTCAGTATATGTTGTCTGTAGTGTCTCCTAAACTGTACCATTTTTGCTTGTCCCCATACTCTCTCTCTCTCTTCCTCTCTCTCTCTCGCTCTCTCTCTCTCTTCCTCTCCCTCTCTTCCTCTCTCTCTCTCTCTCTCTTCTCCCTTTCTCTCGCTCTCTCTCTCTCTTTCTCTCCCTCTATTCTCCCTCTCTCCCTTTCCTCTCCCTCTCTTCTCCCTTTCTCTCTCTCGCTCTCTCTCTCTCTCTTCCTCTCGCTCTCTCCTGCTCCCTCTCTCTCTCTCTTCTCTCTCTCACCCTCTCTCTCTCTCTCTCTCTCTCTCTCTCTTCTCCCTTTCTCTCGCTCTCTCTCTCTCTCTTCCTCTCCCTCTATTCTCCCTCTCTCTCCCTTTCCTCTCCCTCTCTTCTCCCTTTCTCTCTCTCACTCTCTCTCTTCCTCTCTCTCTCTTGCTCGCTCTCTCTCTTCCTCTCCCTCTCTTCCTCTCTCTCTCTCTCTCTCTCTCTTCTCCCTTTCTCTCGCTCTCTCTCTCTTCCTCTCCCTCTATTCTCCCTCTCTCTCCCTTTCCTCTCCCTCTCTTCTCCCTTTCTCTCTCTCGCTCTCTCGCTCTCTCTCTCTTCCTCTCACTCTCTCCTGCTCTCTCTCTCTTTCTCTCTTCTCTCTCTCACCCTCTCTCTCTCTCTCTCCTGCTTCCTCTCTCTCCCTTCTCTGTCTCTCTCCTCCCTTTTTCTCTCTCTCTCTCTCTCTTCTTCCTTTCTCTTTCTTGCTCGCTTTCTTTCTCCTTCTCTCCCTATCTTTCACTCTCTCTCTTTTTCCTCTCCCTCTCTTCTCCCTTCCTCTCTCTCGCTCGCTCTCTATCTCTTCCTCTCTCTCTCTCTACCCTTTCTACCTCTAATTCAATTCAATTCAATTCAATTCAAGTTGGCTTTATTAGTATGACTGTTTTAAAAACAATTTTGCCAAAGCACACAAATGTCAAAAACTGAACATATAGTAAGACATCAATGAAAATATTAACAGAATCATCAATACAAATAAACAATGATCATAATATTAATAGAAATTAGAATAATTAAAGTCTAATATAATAACGAACTGTGGCTTAATGGGGAGTTACTCACTGTCCTTTAGGCGGTATCACAATCTCTCTCTCTCTCAGTCTCTCTCTCAGTCTCTTTCTCTCTCTCTCTCTCAGTCTCTCTCTCAGTCTCTCTCTCAGTCTCTCTCTCAGTCTCTCTCTCTCTCTCTCAGTCTCTCTCTCAGTCTCTCTCTCTCTCTCAGTCTCTCTCTCAGTCTCTCTCTCTCTCTCTCTCTCTCTCTCTCTCTCTCTCTCTCTCTCTCTCTCTCTCAGTCTCTCTCTCTCTCTCTCTCTCTCAGTCTCTCTCTCTCTCTCTGTCTGAGATGATTGTGTTGGACACCTGTCAGGTCTGTCACACATTCAGAAGCCCCTTCACTCCGCCGTCCCCCATCCAGACTCAGGGTCTGGTAAAATGCTGGGCTGGAGCTGATTTGGGAAGAAGCTGAAGCTGAAAGTTTTCTCCACAGTTCGTGGAGAAGTCAGGAGGAGCGAGTGGTACTGATGGAATCTCATGCATTATGTCTGCTGACAGTATGAAAATGTGGCACCTCATTTGGTTCAGTCTGGCAGTCTGGACTTCTAGTGAAACTGAGCCCAAATCCTGTCCTTCCACTGACCAAAACACTGAGTACATGTTAAAGAGGTGTGAAAAAATATTCTTATTCATTAACCTGTAGGTAGAAGTATATTATAGATACTCAGGTTTAAAATACTCAACTAGAAGTTGAAGTATCAACTCAAGCGTTTTACTCTTTAAGAAAAAGTGTTTAAAAAAAGTACTGATTGCAAAACTACTTAAAGTATAAAAGTAAAAGTAATGTAAGGAGAAAAAATAAAGCCCTCCCTAAAACAATTTTCTAACAGCCATAATGACTATAACGTTATATTAAAATATTAATGTTGATAAATTTGGGATTTCCTGTTTCAGCTGCATATATGCTGATTGAAAATGAATGTATTTCACATACAGAACAATGTAAATATATTAAAGAAGTTTAGTTGGACTGGAGTTTATCTGGAGTTCTCTTGAGTCTCTGCACGGATCGTCTTTATACTAGACTACATACATGATCAGGTGTGATGGATCACAGTATAAACCAATAGGGAGTCGGAATGGTATATGTTTATACTTCTCTACATACAATCACAACCTGGATGGAGAGATTTATCTGGATAGGGATTTTATTGAACGACAAAAAGACAGAATGAGAACGAGCTGAAATTAAATAGGAGTAACGAGGCTATTTTTATTAAAATGTAAGGAGTAGAGTTTTATCACTTCTACTAAGTGATAAAACTCTTGCATCTGGACTGCAATTGAAAAAACAGGAGGACCAGTGAGTTTTTAGGCTTTCTCAGTCACATGACTGAAAAACATCACGTTCAGTAGCTCCTCCATTTCCACTCACTGTTGTGTTTTTATGTGGATCTCCATGGAAACGCGCACCCAAAGTGTAATTATGATGCGTAGCAGGGGACAAATAGCTATTTTATTAAACGCAAGGAGATGAAAGTCAGAGATGTGCGTCCGGACGAGACTAAAATTACCGGAGGACCACGGAGTTCTGAGAAAAACTGAAGATAGTTCAGCCTGTAATTTTCTCAGAGGACATCTGAGAATAACACATACACATCCCCCAGACGGAATAAACAAAAAAAAAAAAACACAAAAGATCAAATTACCCCAGAACAACCTAAGAAACTAATCACGTCCAGATAAGGCTTCTGTCTAACGATTTGGGTTTTATTAAAGTTTTACCGAAAAGTGCCAAAAACGTCTCTAAATGTCCCAAACTGTATCCAAATGGTAAAAAATCTGCAAATCCCAGTCAGCATCTTAAAGATATCTGTTGCATATTTTAGTAAAAGAGAAAATAAATCTAATATTTGTTTCTGTTGGTTAAAACAACAATGCAAACATTCATTTTCTCAAAAATAACCTATAAATAGTCAGAGAAACGGACTATTAATTTTGAAGTGATCCCATTCATTTCATTAATTTCAGCCTATACGTCAAAGTCATAAAGCCTACAGCTCTTGAAAAAATTAAGAGAGCACTTCAGTTTCTGAATCAGTTTCTCTGATTTTGCTATTTATAGGTTTATGTTTGAGTAAAATGAACATTGTTGTTTTATTCTATAAACTACAGACAACATTTCTCCCAAATTCCAAATAAAAATATTGTCATTTAGAGCATTTATTTGCAGAAAATGAGAAATGGCTAAAATAACAAAAAAGATGCTGAACTTTCAGACCTCAAATAATGCAAACAGAAAACAAGTTCATATTCATATATTTAAAAGGTTTTAAGAGTTTAGAAATCAATATTTGGTGGAATAACCTTAGTTTATGCATCTTGGCATCATGTTCTCCTCCACCAGTCTAACACACTGCTTTTGGATAACTTTATGCTTTACACTCCTGATGCAAAAAATTTAAGCAGTTCAGTTTGGTCTGATGGCTTGTGATCATCCATCTTCCTCTTGATTATATTTCAGTGGTTTTTAATTTGGTAAAATCAAAGAAACTCATCATTTTTAAGTGCTCTCTTATTTTTTTTCCAGAGCTGTATGTGAGGGACTTGGCCTGGCTGGTGGAGTGTAGTCCTAACAGAGCGATCAGTTCTGACACTGCAGGTAAACATGTTAGGTCTGGATGGGGTAGAGTATTTATAGAGCCGGCTGTATATTACAGCAGTAGCGTGGCCGGGCCCGGGCAGCCGCGGCTATCTGATGATCCGCCCTTCATCATGACGTCTCTGAACTGCGTCCGCTGGCCGTCTGCCCGGGAGAGACTCTCACACTGTTCAGCCTGCTCTGGATCTGGACTGTCTAAATCAGACTCTTAAAGGGCTCATATCTTACTTTTAACATGGATATTAGATGTACAGTACCCAGTCAAAAGTTTAGACACACCTTCTTATTCAATGTTTTTATTATTTCTTTACTTCTACATTGTAAATGAATAGTGAAGTCATCCAGACTATGAAGGAACACATAAAGAATTATGTAGTAACTTAAAAGTGAAGCATTTAGGTGCTTTTATCTGGGGTGCTGTTTGTTAACTTGTGGTTTCTGAGGCTGGTAACTCTGATAAACCTATTCTGTACAACAGAGGAAACTCTTGCTCTTCTTTCCAGCAGCAGTCCTGATGAGTGCCAGTTTCATCATAATGTTTTTGATGGTCTTTACGACTGGATTACTTAGATGAGTAGTTATTGCTATAATATGGATTAGAACATTACTGTAATAGAGCTATTCACTGTATACCTGTAACTCTACCTCTTCACTACTTTACAACTGATGCTCTCAAACACTTTATTAAGAGACAAGAAATTCAAGTAATTCAAGAAATTCAAGTAATTAACTCTTGATGAGTTCAGCACAGCTGTTAACTGAAAGCCTGAATTCCAGGTGACTCTACCTCATAAAGCTGACTGAGAAAACCCAGCAAATATGTGTAAAACTGTCTAGTCTAAGCAAGAGGTGCTCCTTTAAAGAATCTAAAACATAAAACATGTTCTGGTTTGTTTAACACTGCTTTTGTTTACTAAATAATTTCATATGTTTTTATTCATAGTTTGAATCACTTTAGAATTTAAATCATGAAAAAAAAAACATTGAATTTAATAATTTAGAATGTTTTCATCTGTTACTAAAGGAAAGGCTATTTCTGCAAAACTTAAGATAGTGATTTTTAATTTGCATATATTTTAAAGCTTCTAAACACATTGTTGTTCCATAAATCTTAACACAAATTTTATTACCATGAGCTGCCACAAGTCATGTGACAGCAGTATGTAAAATTGCCATTAAGTTGGATGCCCTGATAATACCCACACCTGTATAAGTTGTGGGGTGTTATTTGTGAGTGAGGCTGAACACTGTCCAGTGTGCTCATGATAAGGTGACGCAGGTATTTGAAATTATTTTGATCCATAGTGTGGTATTTATTAAGAATATACAGCTTTGGAAAAAATTAAGAGACCACTCCAGTTTCTGAATCAGTTTCTCTGATTTTGCTATTTATAGGTTTATGTTTTATGTTTTATTCTATAAACTATAGAGAACATTTCTTCAAAATTCCAAATAAAAATAATGTTTTTTTTAAAGCGTTTATTTGCAGAAAATGAGAAATGGACAAAATAAAGGAAAGATTCAGAGCTTTCAGACCTCAAATAATGCAAAGAAAACGAAAAAGTTCATATTCATAAAGTTTTAAGAGTCAAGAAATCAATATTTGGTTTAATAACCTGGTTTTCAATCACAGTTTTCATGCATCTTGGCATCATGTTTTCCTCCACCAGTCTTACACACTGCTTTTGGATAACTTTATACCTTTACTCCTGGTGCAAAAATTCAAGCAGTTCAGTTTAATTTGATGGCTTGTGATCATCCATCTTCCTCTTGATTATATTCCAGAGGTTTTCAATTTGGTAAAATCAAAGAAACTCATCATTTTTGGGTGGTCTCTTATTTTTCTCAGAGCTGTATGTTGGGTTAGAGTTGGGTGTAGGGTTACATTCAATACAGAATAATTTACTTTCACCAATTGAATGTTAGTTGAGCATCTAAGAAGCATCTATACTGAACCATTCAAATAGTGAAGTAGAGTGTAAAGAGTTTTTTTCATAGATTAATCACATTGCTTCTATTATATTAACATTATTTATAGTTCAGTCATTAAAGAACGCACAATCAGATGTACATGCCGGCACTGTATACACAATATAACATGTATACATAACAACACTTTACTTAGAACAGTGATCAGCGCTGAAGGCATGAGCAGCTATCAACAATCTCATTCCAAGAAGCATAAGTAGTATGTTTAAAAATAGCTCAGCTCTGAGATATATGTTGGGTGTGTACAGTGTGTGTGAGAGAATGCTGTTCTGGCAGAGTCAGCATTGCTATTAATACTGTATTAGTAAAGTGTGGGTTTTGGCATTGCATTTTTCCAATGTAGGTCACAAATATTGTAAAGTTTCCACTGCATACATTTTACAGCACTGGCCTCACAATTTATATGTGATTTAGTAACTTTAGATGTGATTTGCAGTTTCTGAGGGTGATAACTCTCGCTCTTCCTTTCCTGCAGCATTCCTGATGAGAGCCAGTTTCATCATTATAATATTTTTGATTGTCTTTGTGGTGACTGCAATTAAAGACGCTTTCGACGTTTTTTCTTTTCTTGGTTGAGTCATAATATGGATAAGAAATAGGGCTATTCACTGTATACCAACAGGCGAGGCAAGAAATTGACGAGTTTCTTGCCTCTTAATGACGAGTTCAGCACAGCTGTTAACTGAAGGCCATTGAATTTATAATGGTTGGTGATGACACCCTGATGTTCTCCTGAAATGAAGTGAATAATAAGGAGATAGGTAGGTTACATTAGCTGACAGTAAGTAAGATGCGATCTCCAGCCTCCGGACTACGATACCCATCATGCACTCATGTGATCACATGCAGTTTTGGGCACGTTACTAAGTAATTAGTTATAGTTACTCGTTACTTCTCCAAAAAAGTACTAACGGAGTTACTCCACTATAAAAGTAATTAGTTACCAGTAAAAGTAACTATGCGTTACTTTTTATTATTCGCCCGTCAAAAAAAAGGAAATCAATTATGCATTTACTATTATTATTAGAAAAATCACAAACGAAAATGAACCCAAAATGTTGACAAAAATATAATCTAACGAATTTCAAAAAACAAAACGAAATTCTCCACAGAACCAAAGAAAATTACTAAAACTTGTAATACTGAAAAAAAACGGAAAAAAAACGTTAAAACGCATGAAATTAAACAAACCAAGCCACACTCAAAGGAAATATGTATATATAAACAAAACAAAATAATGGACAAAAACAACAATCTAATGACCGTTAAAATGGTATTAATATAACAGTTTCACTAAAAGAGAAAGCAGCAGCACCACAAAAACCGGAGCAGCTAAAAAGAGCTTAACGTCCTTAATTTGGAACTTGGGCTGTCCAGGGCAATCACTGAATTGATTAGAGCACGCAAATTGTCACAATTGTGCCTCCCTTCACCACGCCAAACCACAGGCACAGCGGCCAGAAGCTCAAGTTCACCAGAAAGAAGAGGGGTTAACCAGGGCAAAGCGAAGTTAAAACAAAAAAAGTTCATAGAGCGGCTAAAGTAACGCGCAGTAACAGGGTGTCGGAAATGATAACGGCGTTATAGTTACTGTCAGAGTAATTAGTTAGATTACTCGTTACTGAAAAAAGTAACGGCGTTATTAACGCCGTTAGTTTTAACGCCGTTACTCCCAACACTGCTCACATGACACTGCACATGGCACTATCAGGAAGCACCTTCACAGCGTAAATAAGCAGGTCAGTTTCCTCTGCTGAGAAGTGTTGGACACGTTCAGGTAACTGCACTGTTAAAATAGCAATCTGCCAAAGTCAGAGAAATTTGAAAGAAAAATAAAGTGAGATATGGGACAAATCCCATTTCACCACTTGGGTCCTACTACTTACCTCTACCCCTTCTTTTCAAGTGTAACCCTTTCCCTTGGTACAGAGTTACAAGGGGGAGGGGTAAAATTCTCCCCCTAATAATTGGGAAACCCTTTCAGCACCTGATACGTCATCAGGAGCGCTAAAGTTCAGTAACCGAGCTGCTGCTGCTGGATAACTAGTTAACTTTAGAGTGTGTTCTATTGTATGTCTTCAGAAAGGGAGAAAGTAAGATGGTGCAGAAATTAATTATTATTGTCCATTCCTTAATACCTCTGTGATGGGGAGCTGAAATTAGCTTTGATTAGTTTTTCATTATATTTTATTTTTCCGTTCCGCCGTAAAAGCTGAGGTCCCTGCCATCTGGTGCACCATTTAAGGTGGAAAGTGAAAGTTAGCTAGATAGCTACTGAGACAAACTACTAGCGATTTTATTTATGCTTGCTATGAAGAATTCGAGCATGAAACATTGAAACTACCCATTAAACTCTGGTAACATAGTGCTAAATATCACTTTTAACAAGGAAAATATTTACATTTGTGGGTTTCTTTGGTTGCTTGTTCCCCCAGCTTACCAGTGATTCTAATACCCCTCAGTTTGAAGTGTGCATCTGAAAAATCTCTGTTTGAAGGGCTAACAAGCCCAATCCCTTTGTCACGTATGACCCAGGCAGGGAGACGAGGAGGCGGACACAAGTGCAGGTAGGGTGAGAAATGAATAATTTAATAAATAAATATAAATAAACCAGGAAACGAGAAACAAGTAAACACTTAAACATAAAACAGGGAGATATATACAAGGATCAAGGGAGTGAACTAAATAAATTAAACTAGATAAACAAATAACCAAAAACCAAAACAAACGAGAGAAACCAGAGAACATCAACTAAACCAACAAGAGATAATAAATAGCAAAATAAACTGGGAGTAAATAAACAAAGAAACAAACGAGGGACTGAATAAATACAATACTAAACAAGGCAGGGATATATATAAAAGACAAGAAACAAGAAGATGTAAACAAGGAACTAGGGCTAGGGCTAAGGCTGAAATCACAAAGAGACACGGAGAGACAAACAACAGGGGTTAGTGCAAAGACCGACGGAGGACAAGGTGGCAGAGGAGGGCTATTTATAGTAACATAAAACACACTATAATTAGAAACACCTGTGGAAGGGGCGGAGCTACAAATGAGAAACACATGGTGGAAATCTACTGACAAGAGACACAGAGGAGTACAGGTCACGTGAGGAAAACACACAGAGACATGAGACAGGGCTAAGACATGACACCCTTCCCCTAACCTACCCCTCCATCCTCCAGTACTCCTTGGTGTGCACACACAAAACAGAGGGGTAAGGGTAAGGGGTGAAATGGAATAGAGCCATATAGTAGAATAGAGACTGAGATAAGTAAGAGTAAGAAGAAAAAACAGACAGAGACAAAGAGATAAAAAAAAACAAGAGAGCACTTAATTTTGATGTTTTTCCTTGATTTTACCAAATTGAATATAATCAAGAGTAAGATGGATGGAAGATGATCACAAGCCATCAAACCAAACTGAACTGCTTGAATTTTTGCTCAAGGAGTGTAAATCATAAAGTTATCCAAAAGCAGTGTGTAAGACTGGTGGAGGAGAACATGGTGCCAAGATGCATGAAAACTGTGATTAAAAACCAGGGTTATTCCACCAAAGATTGATTTCTGAACTCTTAAAACTTTATGAATATGAATTTGTTTTCTTTGCATTATTTTTTAGGACTGTAAGCTCTGTGTGTTTTTTGTTATTTCAGACATTTCTCATTTCCTGCAAATAAATGATGTAAATAACAATATTTTTATTTGGAGTTTGTGAGAAATGTTGTCTGTAGTTTATAGAATAAAACAAAAGTGTTAATTTTACTCAAACTTATACCTATAAATAGCAGAATCAAGAGAAACTGATTCAGAAACTGAAGTGGTCTCCTAATTTTTTCTAGAGCTGTGTGTATACACAGGTAAAAGGGGGTGAGAGAGATGGACAGAAGGATAATAGAGGTAACAGAAGTAATAGAGGTAATGTATATGGAGAGGGTCGGTGGCGGTGTGTCCCCCGGCAGCGCTGGTAAAGTCTCTCCTCCAACAGCCCTGGCGGAGAGGACAGATGCCATCCTGGCTGCCAAAGGCCCCGTCACACAGCGGGCCGCGCTGCCTCGTAAACATGAATCACCCTGCAGCTGTCACATCCTATCCGCTCCAACCTAATTAAACAATTAGGGCAGTTCAGAAAGCATCACTCAGCCTGACTGCCAGAGCGTGGGCACAACACAGCGGGCACACACACACTCGCACGCCTGGTTCACTACTACTGCCCGGCTGCCTGTCCACTCACAGAGACTGCACAGCTGTGCAAGACCAGAGGTGGAAAGTAACTAATTACATTTACTCACATTACTGTAATTGAGTAGATTTTATGAGTAATTTGTAATTTTTTAAGTAGTTTTTAAAATAGGTAATTTTACTTTTACTCAACTACATTTTGACACAAGTTATTTACTTCGCTACATTGGAAAACTCCCAATTACTGAATAAACAATTAAACGCTGGGCTAAAAAAATACTAATTGTCTGAATTAAAAGAAAAATAATTAAGTTTTGTTCTCCATGGCAGCGCAGCTGAACTTTTCCCAGCATTGTTTATTACGGTTAGCGGGAGAGACGCTGTGTGAATCAGCTGGGAACCGGTGTTCTGCCGAGTTATGCTACCCATCAATATGTGCTTCTTTACGGCACTGCGCATGTGCCGACCAACAGTTTTTTTGTATGTTTTCATGTTTTTCATAATAATACCTTACGTTTTTATTGAAAACGGTCTGCTTGGATGTTAAAAAAAAAACACATAAATAGCAGTTAAAGCATAGCAATAGCAAGTTAAAAAATAATAATGAACTGTAAAACTTTAAAAACCTGTATGACCGTAATGAAACAATTTATCATAGAAACCGTTGCCACTTGTTCTTGAAAATGTTTTATGGGATGGTCTTAACAAATACTGCCTGAAAGGTCCAAATTATTATTTGGAATAATAGTTCATTAAAAACGATTTAATGTATGATTTGTACTTTTTTTATATCAAATAGTTAAAAGTAAAAAGTAAGTAAAAAGTAACTTTTACTCAAAGTACATTTTAAATTGAGTACTTTTTCACTTTTACTCGAGTAGATTTTTAGATGGGTACTTTTACTTTTACTTTAGTAGGATTTTAGCAGAGTAAAGGTACTTTTAGTTAATTACAATTTTTCATACTTTTTCCACCTCTGTGCAAGAGAGTTTAAGAAAGCTTAATAACTGTTCTACCTCCCTCCCCCCCTCATTGTAGAGGGACATAATGCTACCTACACTATAAACCCATACATTGTTTGAACTCAAATAATTTAAGTCATTGGCAGCTTCTTTTCCATTGGCTTCTGTCACAATCTATTTGCATACTGGGTGTGTCCAACAGTTTCTGACTTACACTCAGCATCAGTGTGTAGTGATTCCTCCTGGGCTACCTTAGAAATGAATCAACTTCCCCTTTATTTGTAATAACTTGATGTTTTAATTTGTGCTAACTCAAGTTTTCATTCCCCATTACTTTTTTTTTAAGGCAACTGGTTTCCTCAATTTTTCAAAGTAATTTCCACTCAAAAATTTGAGCAAATCAGCTGCCTTAAAAAAGTTAAGTAAACTCAACTTATCCAGTCTTACAGTTCAACAACAACAAAAAAAAAATGTAAATCAGCTTCCCCTTTAGTTGTAATAACTTGATGTTCTAAGTTATGCTAACTTAAGTTTTTATTACCCATTACTTAACTTTTTTAAGTAAATTCAATTTTTTAAAGTAAATTCAACTTATCTAAGAGTACTGGAGCTTAGGGTTCTCCTCCAAGCGTGTTAAACTGTGTGCAGGGGTGCTGCTTCACAGTAGTTGCAATTCAGCGTAACACTTTACAATATAGGTTACAAATAACAGCACTTATAACAGTAATAAACATTGTTAAATGGTGTAATAACTAGTCATAAACTAATTTTTAAAGGTCTCCTTCTACTAAAATCCACTTTACCTTGTTCTTTGTGAAATCCAGTGGGTCTCTCTGAGATGTATATGATAAGTTTGTCTGCAGTAGCTAGTTAAAAAAGAAAATGTCCTCTACGCCAACCTGTGAATTAATATTCATGGCCCCGCCCACCTTGGCTCGGGACCGCCCACAGACAGAACTGAAGCCGGGCAGCGACGCTGTCTCGTTAGATAGGAGGGTTAACAGTGCTAGGAACAGCATGGCAGTTCATTCCTGTGTTATTTGTGCGAATAACACATTAGTGTTTTAATGCTTTACCCAGTAATTCAGAGCTAAGGAACGGTTAAAAATTGTTAAAATTTGTCTATGGAGGATTACCACCAGAGAAGTACAATTGAGATAAGTAGGTGTATGTTTAGAACAGTTCTGTTTACACTAGTTAAATGAAAAAAATTCTGGATTTTCACCTTCTGGACCTGGACTACCCACCTCTGAGTGTAAGTAACTATAGGTTTAAATAGGATCTCCAGTAAATTTGGTGTTTTACAGAGACTCTAAGTCTAGTTCTTAAAACTGGTATAACGGTGCTTTAGTCCGGTGGAAGAGTGGGTGGGGGGACAATGGGATTTTGGCTCTTGCTCATGAATATTCATATATGCAATCATATCGCCTCTGATTGACTAACAGTGCTGGGAGGCAGTGAGACAAACAACATTTAGAAAAGTTTTAAAATAAAGGCATTTTTACACAAATACCGGAAAGCATGGCTTTTGTCCATTTCGAGTCGCACAAGGTGTACTTTGCCCATCATTACGATAGCAAAGACACGCTGACATGTGCATAATCAAGCTGTATGGTGCACTGAAATAGGGTCCAACATCAGGAACGTATACAGGATGCAGTAGAGGATGGGCTCAGCGAGAGACTGGGAGAGTTTTATGAGGAAAAGGCTGATGGGATTTAATCAGGGTAAAATACAGCGTGCCCCAGTGACCACCTATTAAGGCCATCAAAGCAGTTTAGGGGAGCAGCTGGTCCGTGGTGGACGGCATCTGGCACAGCTGTGGTGTCCTCGTGCAACAGTGAGCTGTGCAGATGCAGAGAGGTGGCCGTTACCTTACCCTGAGGCATGATGCTTTCTTACTGCTAATATTCAATCCAAAAATATTATTTTAATGTCTGCCCAGTTTATAAAGGATTAACGTAGTCGTATTTTCAACCGCACTGCAACTTTACTGTTTTTGCAAAACTTCATGACCTCTTGTAACAAATGGTGCCAAACTTATACACTTATAGACACCTATAATATGAAAGTTCTTAAAAAGGTTTAGTTTAAAATTGTCCAAGTGAGAAAATATATTTTAATGCATGTATTAATGTAGTCGAGTAATACTTTTTACTATTATTAACCCCTTAACATGCCTTGTCCCTTATACCAGCTACAGGTGTAGGTGATACAAACCCCTTTTTTCTGCCTAAAATAACTTATTTACATTCTGAAAATTTGAGGGCTTTGAAATCTGAAAAGTTCTAGCCAAGGACAATAGGTACAGATCCCTCCCTCAGAAGAAGTCTGCAGGCTAATCCTGCTGAGGTTCTCAACCAGCAAACCAAAATGTTGTTTCTTTAACTGATCAGCAAATGATTTCTGACACCAAACCCTTTCAGCTGATTCACAGAAAACAGAAGGAGGGATTTTCTTTGTGTTTAGAGTGTTTATAATGTTTATGTCCGCAGTTTAGACTCAAGTGGAAATACAACCTAGTATACTTAAAGTATACTATAAGCATTATTATGCTATAGTATACTATAAAGTATACTATAAGTGTTCTTCTAGACACATTACTAATTAGTATATTTAAAAAGTGCTAAAATGGAACAATTTATTTTACTTATTATAGTAAATAGTAAAATAGTTTTTTTTTTTTACTAAATTGTGCTAAGTGTACTTAACTGTACTAAAATGGAACTATTTTAAATATACTTAAGTAACATTTAAATATACTACTTCATGTATGTAACCCTATATTTTAAATATGCTTACAGTAAAATTATAATACATTTAATGAGTATTACAACACTTTGTTGGGTATAAAAATATATTTTAATACATTGCACTATAGTTTCTAGCTTGGTACAAATTTACCTTAATTTCTTTTAAATTAGTAGAAGTAATTAATTTTACTTTCTAAAAAGTATAAATGATACATTGTACTTTAAGTGAACTACTGTAACAGCTGTTTTTAACACACTTTGCTAAAAATGTGCAAAAGTATATTTGAAAATAAGTATTTTAAGTATTTAAAGTATTGAATTACATTAAACTAAAAGTGTACTTCATTGTAGTCTATTTTTTTAAATACACTATATTGTACTTTTTAAAAAGTATTGTCAAAGTTTACTTTCAAACATTTGATGGAAGCATAATATTGATGTACTTTTAATATATTTTAAGTACATAAATCAAAATAGACATTTCTCAATTCCATACAATATATATATATATATTTTTTTTTACCAGGGAAAAGCATGCAAAAAGAGAGTTTTTCATAATATCTTCCTTTTAAAGTCTGTCAACTGGACAATTTATCAACAATCTCTCACCAAGAGGTGCACTACCCTAAAGAAACCTTCTATATGCGCCTTTCTGTGTGTGTGGAGACCAACAAGACCCAGTGTGTACTGAAACTACTTCTCTAACCTGTGTATAAAGTGTGTGTGACTGATGTTATACTGTGAATGAAGGCTGTTATTATTAGACTTATGTAGAGAAATGTCTTTAAATAATCATAAACACTCATAATGAATCACATCCTTTCCTTTAAAATGAGATTTCTCAATATTACACTGAAGTAAAAGCAAAGAGCAAATGTTTGGATAAAAGCTGAGCACACAGGATTACACGTATAACACTAACCTGCAGCAGCACGAGGATTACGATAGAGTATTTTGATAAATTAGCACACTGAAGCTGATCTGTTAGTCAGGGGAGTTTCAGTCTCAGTACTGTATTACCCTAACCCACATCAGTTAGAGGAGCAGCACTCAGACACTGCAGGACTGGATCTGACCAGAAAAAAAGGAAATGAGCAACAGATGGATGGCAGGCAGGAGCAGAAGAGGGGAGAAAAACAAGAGAGGACGAGATTGAGACAGATTTGAAGGCATTAATTAATATTTCTTCTCATTAGTGAAGCCCAGTGTTATGCAAGTATAATGCTCTGGTCATTTGTAGAACTGTAACTCAGTTTACAGAGTAAAAATCATACTATACAATGTGAGTATCTAAACCAGGGGTCTGCAGTTAAAATGTATTTTTCAAGTCATATATATGTATAAATTCTGTATTGGAAAAATTAAGTGTAATGGTACGGAGTGCTACAGACTAGTAGCTCTCCAGCCCAGAGGGTTGTTGAGCCTGATTGCAGAACAGTTGATCTCAAAGCAGGTAAACCCAAGAAGAAAATAATAAATAAATTAATTAATAAATAGATAGATAGATAGATAGATAGATAGATAGATAGATAGATAGATAGATAGATAGATAGATAGATAGATAGATAGATAGATAGATAGATAGATAGATAGATAGATAAACACACCGCTCCTCACGCGGGATCGAACCCATGTCATCAGGGTCGTGTTCCAATACACTATCGCTGCCCCGGCTAATGAATTGGGACACAATCATTGAAAAATTACTATATTACAGAAATTAAGTTTAAAATGTGAAACTCATATATTATATCGATGTATTACACACAGAGTGATCTATTTTAAGATCTCAGTGCCTCAGTAAATTATTTTTTATATTTTATATTACATAAGACCAATTGGTACTTTCGGTAGCATGGGCAGTGTGCCAAGTGCTGCTGGAAAATGAAATCTGCATCTCCATAAAAGTTGTCAGTAGCAGAGGGAAGCATGAAGTGCTGTAAGATTTTTCCAGGAAAACAAAACTGCACTGACTTTAGACTTACAGAAAATATACAGTGATACATCAGCGCACAGATGCCTTGTACTGAGCGACATCACCCTTTGGAGGAATGTGGGGAAAAAGCACCATCTACCCACCCAGAGAGAGCAAGGTCAATTAATCATGCTCTCTCTTAGGGCTCTGGCAGCTGATGGCAAGCTGCATGACTGGGATTCGAACCACCGATCAAAGTGGCAGCGCCTTAGTCCACTGGACCATTTGGAGCCCGCATCCCTATTATGTTATCACTTTCAGCATCCTTATAGAAAATCATGTTTAGGCTCATTAGTAGCATCAAATAAAATATTTAAATATAGTATTTATATTTGTGTGTAACTTTGGGCCACCTGGAATCTATCAAGAAAAAAATCAATGTGTTAAGCTAAATTAAGCTGTAAAATTAATCTAAAATAATTTTAAATACATTTCACATCATACCCACTATAGTATTCTTTATATTCTTTATATTTTTCATAATATCTGTGTTATAACAGTTAATAGTTATTATTTAAGGCATATTTTATTTAGTTTATATGCATTATATAGTATAAATGAGACATATACCATGAAACTCCAGCTGTATATCAGTGGTTAAAGCCAGGCGCTCTGCTGTCTTCACTCGCTCGGAGCTGATTGATCCGCAGTGCCAACCTCTGGAAAGGTTGGGAGTCAGATGGAGGTGGAGGTGCTGGTTTCCCAGCAACCACAGCAGCTTTCATCTGGAAGAGAGAGAGAGAGACGGAGGGGCAGCTGACGGAGATCTCTCCACATCCAAACACATCTGTCACCACACCGGCCTCAACATGATCATGATGGGTCTGTGAGGTCATTTCTGATTTCTGTCCCTGCCTAGAGCTTCTTCTTCGCAGTTTAAAGAGTAAAATTGTAAATACTTTTTAAATACCAAAAAGAGCAAGTAAATAGAAATTGAGTATCCATTCTGATATGCTGACCCTTTGAATGAATACTAAATAAATATAAAATCATTTTAACATGTAATTACACCACCTGGATTTACCTAAGTAAATAAGTAAGAATTAATTATGTTTTAGCTATTTAACCATAACTGAATCTGAATCAGTTTTTCTTAATTAGATATTTATAGGTACATTTTTGAGTAAAATGAACATTTTTGTTTTATTCTAAAAAACTACAGACAACATTTCTCCCAAATTCCAAATAATTGTCATTTAGAGCATTTATTTGCAGAAAATGATGCAGAAATGGCTGAAATAACAAAAAAAGACGCAGAACTTTCAGACCTCAAATAATGCAAAGACAAAAGCAAGTTCATATTCATAAAGCTTTAAGAGTTCAGAAATCAATATTTGGTGGAATAACCCTGGTTTTTAATTACAGTTTTCATGCACCTTGGCATCATGTTCTCCTCCACCAGTCTTACACACTGCTTTTGGATAGCTTTATGCCTTTACTCCTGGTGCAAAAATTCAGGCAGTTCAGCTTGGTTTGATGGCTTGTGATCATCCAGCTTCCTCTTGATTATATTCCAGAGGTTTTCAATTTGGTAAAATCAAAGAAACTCATCATTTTTAAGTGGTGTCTTATTTTTTACAGAGCTGTATATGAGTATTTTAAATCCTAAATCTAAAGTAGAAAGCAATTTTTTCATGCAAAGCTAAACTAATAAAAAAAAGCGTAAAACTTACTTAAAAAAAGTTTTGCAACTTTCTGCATTTGCTTTTGTTTTTAGTAAATTTATTTTCAGATTAATTTAAGTTACTTCAACTCAGTTTCAAGACTTAAATGTTACACAGTAGAGTAAATAAGTGAACTGAACTTCAGTCAATCCTTTCTTTTAGTAAACTTTACTTATTTTCTGCATACAAAATTAACTAATTACAATTACTTAATTTATACAATATTATTATATATACATTTTTGGTTAAAACACACGTTTAAATATTTAAATAATCTCAAAGATTTATTTTGTAAACAGAGCAAGTCTCTCTGTCTCAACACATGAGTGGCATGTAATACATTCTTTATAGTATACTAATAAATTGTTCACAGCTAATGTTTTTATTATACTAGTATAAAGAATGTATTACATGTGTTTTAATATTTAAAAATATTTAAATTTCAGGAATTATAATATATTATATATTATCATAAATTATTTTAGAAATATTGTATAAATTAAGTAATTGTGATTAGGTAAC